>NW_027671671.1:0-237000 GCF_964165515.1 Mesoplodon bidens | reverse complement strand
GGCAGAATAGCAGGAAACAGATTTCAAGAGGTACGTTGGAATCACGTTTAAAGCACAGGAAGAGGGGCACAACTTCGACAATGACGCAGTTGTCCAAAAAGGGCGTATGCGTTTTCTCCTGAATATATTCAGGAGAAAACGCATACGCCCTTTTTGGCCAAACAAGCAAGCGGGCAATGCAAATCTGCACTACAAAGAAGTATCACTTACCACCGGTCAAAAGGGACATCCAAAAATGTGTAAAAACCAGAAAGGCAAGACAGGCCCTGGAGAACAGGGAGCCTTGTTATGCTGATGGGCGGGATGTAAATTGCCAACTGCCTCACTGGAGGAGTGCATTGCGTTCCCTAAAACAAGTAAACAACAGAGCTACAAAGCCAAGGGCACTTCCAGTCTAGGGAATATACATAGGGAAAACTGAAAATCAATAAGACAGAGCCACCCCCAAATTTAGGGCTGCACTGCTTACAAGAACCTCAACTTGGGTACACCTTAAATATCCCAGGAAATATAAAAATGGTTCGAAAAACTGTGGTATTTATGTCCGATGGAATATCCCTCAGCCATGAAATCAATGTCATAAGACCAGGAGCAGCAAACTGAGTGGATTCAGGTACGATGATTCTAAGTGAAATAAGTCACACAGAAAAAGAAACTTATCATAAGATATGACCTATGAAGATCCTGTAAACATGGCTACACATGAACTGAGTTAGGAAAGAGAACAGAGTCTCACATTTAGAAAACACTCTTATGCCTGCTAAAGGGGAAAGGAGAGGTGGGGTGATGCATAAAACTAGAGTTTGATATAAGAAGAGGTACCATTTCTAAAACCAACTGTGGAATAGACAAGACCTACACCTTCCTCAGTGAAAGGAACTCAAAACCCCATATTTCCCGAAGAGGAATAGATCTCACTAGTAAGAATCTTAAAACATATGTATTAATATGTCTCTGTAAGGGAATCAAGTGTGTCTAGACTGGCATAAACATGGCAGCAAGAATGAGCTCAAACCAACTATAAAAAGGAATTTCAAAAAGAAAACCAAAAAACAGGGAAATTCTTTACATTTCCTTCAGGGTCTCTGATGAAACCTGGAATGACCCTATCTACAATGACAGCTGGATGTGGCATAAGGCTGGGCACTTGGGACTGAGAGGATTGGTGAGATTGGGTGAGCAAATGCAGACCCTTTAAATCAAAAATGCATGGCCCCCATTCCATGGGTCCCAACTCTCCAGGTTGAAGGGAATATTACTACAGCTATAACATGTACGGGAAACCTAGAGAATGGACACACTGTGAATACAAAAGGTTTCTAAAACTCAACGAGTAGTCCCTCTCCTGGTGCTCCGGTTTGACTTTCCAACTGCTTTACTATCAATCTCCCAACTTGGAGAGACAGCCCCTTTAACCTCCTGGTTCGCACAGGTTGCCAATTTGGCAGAGGATGGAAGGGAAGAGGGAGAACCAATGAGAGAGTTACTGTTAGGCATTTGGACGGGCGCATGTCACTCTAATATCCCGGCAGGAAGAAGAATTAACCAGAGTCTCAGCCACCCACCGGGAACCAGTATAGGTCCTGAACCAAAATTTTGGACTTGCGTACAGCTCACAAAAAACGAGTTGGAAAATGGAGCTCAGGGCCACAGCAATTCACAAACTGGCAGAGTAATAAAGGATAACTGTCGTTCAAAAATCTGTTGAGGGAAGGCAACGAGGCAGACTTGAAAGCAAGGCAGAATAGCAGGAAACAGATTTCAAGAGGTACGTTGGAATCGCCTTTAAAGCACAGGAAGAGGGGCACAACTTCGACAATGACGCAGTTGGCCAAAAAGGGCGTATGCGTTTTCTCCTGAATATATTCAGGAGAAAACGCATACGCCCTTTTTGGCCAAACAAGCAAGCGGGCAATGCAAATCTGCACTACAAAGAAGTATCACTTCCCACCGGTCAAAAGGGACATCCACAAAATGTGTAAAAACCAGAAAGGCAAGACAGGCCCTGGAGAACAGGGAGCCTTTTTATGCTGATGGGCGGGATGTAAATTGCCAACTGCCTCCCTGGAGGAGTGCATTGCGTTCCCTAAAACAAGTAAACAACAGAGCTACAGAGCCAAGGGCACTTCCAGTCTAGGAAATATACATTGGGAAAATTGAAAATCAATAAGACAGAGCCACCCCCAAATTTAGGGCTGCACTGCTTACAAGAACCTCAACTTGGGTACACCTTAAATGTCCCAGGAAATATAAAAATGGTTCAAAAAACTGTGGTATTTATGTCCGATGCAATATCCCTCAGCCATGAAATCCATGTCATAAGACCAGGAGCAGCAAATTGAGTGGATTGAGGTACGATGATTCTAAGTGAAATAAGTCACACAGAAAAAGAAACTTATCATAAGATATGACTTATGAAGATCCTGTAAACATGGCTACACATGAACTGAGTTAGGAAAGAGAACAGAGTCTCACATTTATAAAACTCTCTTATGCCTGCTTAAGGGGAAAGGAGAGGTGGGGTGATGCATAAAACCAGAGTTTGATATAAGCACAGGTACCATTTCCAAAACCAACTGTGGAATAGACAAGACCTACACCTTCCTAAGTGAAAGGGACTCAAAACCCCATATTTCCCGCAGAGGAATAGATCTGACTAGTAAGAATTTTAAAACCTATGTATTGATATGTCTCTGTAAGGGAATCAAGTGTGTCTAGACTGGCATAAACATGGCAGCGAGTATCAGCTCAAACCCACTATAAAAATGAATTTCAAAAACAAATCCAAAAAACTGGGAAATTCTCTACATTTCCTTCAGGGTCTCTGATGAAACCTGGAATGACCCTATCTACAATGACAGCTGGATGTGGCATAAGGCTGGACACTTGGGACTGAGAGGATTGGTGAGATTGGGTGAGCAAATGCAGACCCTTTAAAGCAAAAATGCATGGTCCCCATTCCAGGGGTCCCAACTCTCCATGTTCTAGGGAATATTACTACGGCAATAACATGTACGGGAAACCTAGAGAATGGACACACTGTGAATACAAAATGTTTCTAAAACTCAACTAGTAGTCCCTCTCCTGGTGCTCCGGTTTGACTTTCCAACTGCTTTACTAACAATCTCCCAACTTGGAGAGACAGCCCCTTTAACCTCCTGGTTCGCACAAGTTGCCAATTTGGCAGAGGATGGAAGGGAAGAGGGAGAACCAATGAGAGAGTAGCTGTTAGGCATTTGGACGGGCACATGTCACTCTAATTTCCCGGCAGGAAGAAGAATTAACCAGAGTCTCAGCCACCCACCGGGAACCAGTATAGGCCCTGAACCAAAATTTTGGACTTGCGTACAGCTCACAAAAACGAGTTGGAAAATGGAGGTCAGGGCCACAGCAATTCACAAACTGGCAGAGTAATAAAGGACAACTATCGTCCAAAAATCTGTTGAGGGAAGGCTACGAGGCAGACTTGAAAGCCAGGCAGAATAGTAGGAAACAGATTTCAAGAGGTACGTTGGAATCGCCTTTAAAGCACAGGAAGCGGGGCACAACTTCGACAATGACTCAGTTGGCCAAAAAGGGCGTATGCGTTTTCTCCTGAATATATTCAGGAGAAAACGCATACGCCCTTTTTGGCCAAACAAGCAAGCGGGCAATGCAAATCTGCACTACAAAGAAGTATCACTTCCCACCGGTCAAAAGGGACATCCACAAAATGTGTAAAAACCAGAAAGGCAAGACAGGACCTGGAGAACAGGGAGCCTTGTTATGCTGATGGGCGGGATGTAAATTGCCAACTGCCTCCCTGGAGGAGTGCATTGCGTTCCCTAAAACAAGTAAACAACAGAGCTACAGAGCCAAGGGCACTTCCAGTCTAGGGAATATACATTGGGAAAACTGAAAATCAATAAGACAGAGCCACCCCCAAATTTAGGGCTGCACGGCTTACAAGAACCTCAACTTGGGTACACCTTAAATATCCCAGGAAATATAAAAATGGTTCAAAAAACTGTGGTATTTATGACCGATGGAATATCCCTCAGCCATGAAATCAATGTCATAAGACCAGAAGCAGCAAAGTGAGTGGATTCAGGTACGATGATTCTAAGTGAAATAAGTCACACAGAAAAAGAAACTTCTCCTAAGATATGACTTATGAAGATCCTGTAAACATGGCTACACATGAACTGAGTTAGGAAAGAGAACAGAGTCTCACATTTAGAAAACTCTCTTATGCCTGCTTAAGGGGAAAGGAGAGGTGGGGTGATGCATAAAACCAGAGTTTGATATAAGCACAGGTACCATTTCCAAAACCAACTGTGGAATAGACAAGACCTACACCTTCCTCAGTGAAAGGGACTCAAAACAGCATATTTCCCACAGAGGAATAGATCTGACTAGTAAGAATCTTAAAACCTATGTATTGATATGTCTCTGTAAGGGAATCAAGTGTGTCTAGACTGGCATAAACATGGCAGAGAGAATCAGCTCAAATCCACTATAAAAAGGAATTTCAAAAACAAAACCAAAAAACAGGGAAATTCTTTACATTTCCTTCAGGGTCTCTGATGAAACCTGGAAAAACCCTGTCTACAATGACAGCTGGATGTGGCATAGGGCTGGACACTTGGGACTGAGAGGATTGGTGAGATTGGGTGAGCAAATGCAGACCCTTTAAAGCAAAAATTCATGGCCCCCATTCCAAGGTTCCCAAATCTCCAGGTTGAAGGGAATATTACTACAGCTATAACATGTACGGGAATCCTAGAAAATGGACACACTGTGAATACAAAAGGTTTCTAAAACTCAACGAGTAGTCCCTCTCCTGTTGCTCCGGTTTGACTTTCCAACTGCTTTACTAACAATCACCCAAGTTGGAGAGACAGCCCCTTTAACCTCCTGGTTCACACAGGTTGCAAATTAGGCAGAGGAAGGAAGAGAAGAGGGAGAACCAATGAGAGAGTTACTGTTAGGCATTTGGACGGGCACATGTCACTCTAATTTCCCGGCAGGAAGAAGAATTAAACAGAGTCTCAGCCACCCACCGGGAACCAGTATAGGCCCTGAACCAAAATTTTGGACTTGCGTACAGCTCACAAAAAACGAGTTGGAAAATGGAGCTCAGGGCCACAGCAATTCACAAACTGGCAGAGTAATAAAGGACAACTATCGTCCAAAAATCTGTTGAGGGAAGGCAAAGAGGCAGACTTGAAAGCCAGGCAGAATAGCAGGAAATAGATTTCAAGAGGTACGTTGGAATAGCCCTTAAAGCACAGGAAGAGGGACACAACTTTGACAATGACGCAGTTGGCCAAAAAGTGCGTATGCGTTTTCTCCTGAATATATTCAGAAGAAAACGCATACGACCTTTTTGGCCAAACAAGCAAGCGGGCAATGCAAATCTGCACTACAAAGAAGTATCACTTCCCACCGGTCAAAAGGGACATCCACAAAATGTGTAAAAACCAGAAAGGCAAGACAGGACCTGGAGAACAGGGAGCCTAGTTATGCTGATGGGCGGGATGTAAATTGCCAACTGCCTCACTGGAGGAGTGCATTGCGTTCCGTAAAACAAGTAAACAACAGAACAACAGAGCCAAGGGCACTTCCAGTCTAGGGAATATACATTGGGAAAACTGAAAATCAATAAGACAGAGCCACCCCCAAATTTAGGGCTGCACTGCTTACAAGAACCTCAACTTGGGTACACCTTAAATATCCCAGGAAATATAAAAATGGTTCAAAAAACTGTGGTATTTATGTCCGATGGAATATCCCTCAGCCATGAAATCAATGTCATAAGACCAGGAGCAGCAAAGTGAGTGGATTCAGGTACGATGATTCTAAGTGAAATAAGTCACACAGAAAAAGAAACTTATCATAAGATATGACTTATGAAGATCCTGTAAACATAGCTACACATGAACTGAGTTAGGAAAGAGACCAGAGTCTCACATTTAGAAAACACTCTTATGCCTGCTTAAGGGGAAAGGAGAGGTGGGGTGATGCATAAACCCGAGTTTGATATAAGCACAGGTACCATTTCCAAAACCAACTGTGGAATAGACAAGACCTATACCTTCCTCAGTGAAAGGGACTCAAAACCCCATATTTCCCGCAGAGGAATAGATCTGACTAGTAAGAATCTTAAAACCTATGTATTGATATGTCTCTGTAAGGGAATCAAGTGTGTCTAGACTGGCATAAACATGGCAGAGAGAATCAGCTCAAACCCACTATAAAAAGGACTTTCAAAAACAAAACCAAAAAACAGGGAAATTCTTTACATTTCCTTCAGGGTCTCTGATGAAACCTGGAAATACCCTGTCTACAATGACAGCTGGATGTGGCCTAAGGCTGGACACTTGGGACTGAGAGGATTGGTGAGATTGGGTGAGCAAATGCAGACCCTTTAAAGCAAAAATGCATGGCCCCCATTGCATGGGTCCCAACTCTCCAGGTTGAAGGGAATATTACTACAGCTATAACATGTACGGGAAACCTAGAGAATGGACACACTGTGAATACAAAAGGTTTCTAAAACTCAACGAGTAGTCCCTCTCCTGGTGTTCCGGTTTGACTTTCCAACTGCTTTACTAACAATCTCCCAACTTGGAGAGACAGCCCCTTTAACCTCCTGGTTCGCACAAGTTGCCAATTTGGCAGAGGATGGAAGGGAAGAGGGAGAACCAATGAGAGAGTAGCTGTTAGGCATTTGGACGGGCACATGTCACTCTAATTTCCCGGCAGGAAGAAGAATTAACCAGAGTCTCAGCCACCCACCGGGAACCAGTATAGGCCCTGAACCAAAATTTTGGACTTGCGTACAGCTCACAAAAACGAGTTGGAAAATGGAGGTCAGGGCCACAGCAATTCACAAACTGGCAGAGTAATAAAGGACAACTATCGTCCAAAAATCTGTTGAGGGAAGGCTACGAGGCAGACTTGAAAGCCAGGCAGAATAGTAGGAAACAGATTTCAAGAGGTACGTTGGAATCGCCTTTAAAGCACAGGAAGAGGGGCACAACTTCGACAATGACGCAGTTGGCCAAAAAGGGCGTATGCGTTTTCTCCTGAATATATTCAGGAGAAAACGCATACGCCCTTTTTGGCCAAACAAGCAAGCGGGCAATGCAAATCTGCACTACAAAGAAGTATCACTTCCCACCGGTCAAAAGGGACATCCACAAAATGTGTAAAAACCAGAAAGGCAAGACAGGCCCTGGAGAACAGGGAGCCTTGTTATGCTGATGGGCGGGATGTAAATTGCCAACTGCCTCACTGGAGGAGTGCATTGCGTTCCCTAAAACAAGTAAACAACAGAGCTACAGAGCCAAGGGCACTTCCAGTCTAGGGAATATACATTGGGAAAACTGAAAATCAATAAGACAGAGCCACCCCCAAATTTAGGGCTGCACTGCTTACAAGAACCTCAACTTGGGTACACCTTAAATATCCCAGGAAATATAAAAATGGTTCAAAAAACTGTGGTATTTATGACCGATGGAATATCCCTCAGCCATGAAATCAATGTCATAAGACCAGGAGCAGCAAAGTGAGTGGATTCAGGTACGATGATTCTAAGTGAAATAAGTCACACAGAAAAAGAAACTTCTCCTAAGATATGACTTATGAAGATCCTGTAAACATGGCTACACATGAACTGAGTTAGGAAAGAGAACAGAGTCTCACATTTAGAAAACTCTCTTATGCCTGCTTAAGGGGAAAGGAGAGGTGGGGTGAGGCATAAAACCAGAGTTTGATATAAGCACAGGTACCATTTCCAAAACCAGCTGTGGAATAGAAAAGACCTACACCTTCCTCAGTGAAAGGGACTCAAAACTGCATATTTCCCGCAGAGGAATAGATCTGACTAGTAAGAATCTTAAAACCTATGTATTGATATGTCTCTGTAAGGGAATCAAGTGTGTCTAGACTGGCATAAACATGGCAGAGAGAATCAGCTCAAATCCACTATAAAAAGGAATTTCAAAAACAAAACCAAAAAACAGGGAAATTCTTTACATTTCCTTCAGGGTCTCTGATGAAACCTGGAAAAACCCTGTCTACAATGACAGCTGGATGTGGCATAGGGCTGGACACTTGGGACTGAGAGGATTGGTGAGATTGGGTGAGCAAATGCAGACCCTTTAAAGCAAAAATGCATGGCCCCCATTCCAAGGTTCCCAAATCTCCAGGTTGAAGGGAATATTACTACAGCTATAACATGTACGGGAATCCTAGAAAATGGACACACTGTGAATACAAAAGGTTTCTAAAACTCAACGAGTAGTCCCTCTCCTGGTGCTCCGGTTTGACTTTCCAACTGCTTTACTATCAATCTCCCAAGTTTGAGAGACAGCCCCTTTAACCTCCTGGTTCGCACAGGTTGCCAATTTGGCAGAGGAAGGAAGGGAAGAGGGAGAACCAATGAGAGAGTTAATGTTAGGCATTTGGACGGACACATGTCACTCTAATTTCCCGTCAGGAAGAAGAATTAAACAGAGTCTCAGCCACCCACCGGGAACCAGTATAGGCCCTGAACCAAAATTTTGGACTTGCGTACAGCTCAAAAAAACGAGTTGGAAAATGGAGCTCAGGGCCACAGCAATTCACAAACTGGCAGAGTAATAAAGGACAACTATCGTCCAAAAATCTGTTCAGGGAAGGCAACGAGGCAGACTTGAAAGCCAGGCAGAAGAGCAGGAAACAGATTTCAAGAGGTACGTTGGAATCGCCTTTAAAGCACAGGAAGAGGGGCACAACTTCGACAATGACGCAGTTGGCCAAAAAGGGCGTATGCGTCTTCTCCTGAATATATTCAGGAGAAAACGCATACGCCCTTTTTGGCCAAACAAGCAAGCGGGCAATGCAAATCTGCACTACAAAGAAGTATCACTTCCCACCGGTCAAAAGGGACATCCACAAAATGTGTAAAAACCAGAAAGGCAAGACAGGCCCTGGAGAACAGGGAGCCTTGTTATGCTGATGGGCGGGATGTAAATTGCCAACTGCCTCACTGGAGGAGTGCATTGCGTTCCCTAAAACAAGTAAACAACAGAGCTACAGAGCCAAGGGCACTTCCAGTCTAGGGAATATACATTGGGAAAACTGAAAATGAAGAAGACAGAGCCACCCCCTAATTTAGGGCTGCACTGCTTACAAGAACCTCAACTTGGGTACACCTTAAATATCCCAGGAAATATAAAAATGGTTCAAAAAACTGTGGTATTTATGTCCGATGGAATATCCCTCAGCCATGAAATCAATGTCATAAGACCAGGAGCAGCAAAGTGAGTGGATTCAGGTACGATGATTCTAAGTGAAATAAGTCACACAGAAAAAGAAACTTATCATAAGATATGACTTATGAAGATCCTGTAAACATGGCTACACATGAACTGAGTTAGGAAAGAGACCATAGTCTCACATTTAGAAAACACTCTTATGCCTGCTTAAGGGGAAAGGAGAGGTGGGGTGATGCATAAAACCAGAGTTTGATATAAGCACAGGTACCATTTCCAAAACCAACTGTGGAATAGACAAGACCTACACCTTCCTAAGTGAAAGGGACTCAAAACCCCATATTTCCCGCAGAGGAATAGATCTGACTAGTAAGAATTTTAAAACCTATGTATTGATATGTCTCTGTAAGGGAATCAAGTGTGTCTAGACTGGCATAAACATGGCAGCGAGTATCAGCTCAAACCCACTATAAAAAGGAATTTTAAAAACAAATCCAAAAAACTGGGAAATTCTCTACATTTCCTTCAGGGTCTCTGATGAAACCTGGAATGACCCTATCTACAATGACAGCTGGATGTGGCATAAGGCTGGACACTTGTGACTGAGAGGATTGGTGAGATTGGGTGAGCAAATGCAGACCCTTTAAAGCAAAAATGCATGGTCCCCATTCCAGGGGTCCCAACTCTCCATGTTCAAGGGAATATTACTACGGCAATAACATGTACGGGAAACCTAGAGAATGGACACACTGTGAATACAAAATGTTTCTAAAACTCAACTAGTAGTCCCTCTCCTGGTGCTCCGGTTTGACTTTCCAACTGCTTTACTAACAATCTCCCAACTTGGAGAGACAGCCCCTTTAACCTCCTGGTTCGGACAAGTTGCCAATTTGGCAGAGGATGGAAGGGAAGAGGGAGAACCAATGAGAGAGTAGCTGTTAGGCATTTGGACGGGCACATGTCACTCTAATTTCCCGGCAGGAAGAAGAATTAACCAGAGTCTCAGCCACCCACCGGGAACCAGTATAGGCCCTGAACCAAAATTTTGGACTTGCGTACAGCTCACAAAAACGAGTTGGAAAATGGAGGTCAGGGCCACAGCAATTCACAAACTGGCAGAGTAATAAAGGACAACTATCGTCCAAAAATCTGTTGAGGGAAGGCTACGAGGCAGACTTGAAAGCCAGGCAGAATAGTAGGAAACAGATTTCAAGAGGTACGTTGGAATCGCCTTTAAAGCACAGGAAGCGGGGCACAACTTCGACAATGACTCAGTTGGCCAAAAAGGGCGTATGCGTTTTCTCCTGAATATATTCAGGAGAAAACGCATACGCCCTTTTTGGCCAAACAAGCAAGCGGGCAATGCAAATCTGCACTACAAAGAAGTATCACTTCCCACCGGTCAAAAGGGACATCCACAAAATGTGTAAAAACCAGAAAGGCAAGACAGGCCCTGGAGAACAGGGAGCCTTGTTATGCTGATGGGCGGGATGTAAATTGCCAACTGCCTCACTGGAGGAGTGCATTGCGTTCCCTAAAACAAGTAAACAACAGAGCTACAGAGCCAAGGGCACTTCCAGTCTAGGGAATATACATTGGGAAAACTGAAAATCAATAAGACAGAGCCACCCCCAAATTTAGGGCTGCACGGCTTACAAGAACCTCAACTTGGGTACACCTTAAATATCCCAGGAAATATAAAAATGGTTCAAAAAACTGTGGTATTTATGACCGATGGAATATCCCTCAGCCATGAAATCAATGTCATAAGACCAGGAGCAGCAAAGTGAGTGGATACAGGTACGATGATTCTAAGTGAAATAAGTCACACAGAAAAAGAAACTTCTCCTAAGATATGACTTATGAAGATCCTGTAAACATGGCTACACATGAACTGAGTTAGGAAAGAGAACAGAGTCTCACATTTAGAAAACTCTCTTATGCCTGCTTAAGGGGAAAGGAGAGGTGGGGTGATGCATAAAACCAGAGTTTGATATAAGCACAGGTACCATTTCCAAAACCAACTGTGGAATAGACAAGACCTACACCTTACTCAGTGAAAGGGACTCAAAACAGCATATTTCCCACAGAGGAATAGATCTGACTAGTAAGAATCTTAAAACCTATGTATTGATATGTCTCTGTAAGGGAATCAAGTGTGTCTAGACTGGCATAAACATGGCAGAGAGAATCAGCTCAAATCCACTATAAAAAGGAATTTCAAAAACAAAACCAAAAAACAGGGAAATTCTTTACATTTCCTTCAGGGTCTCTGATGAAACCTGGAAAAACCCTGTCTACAATGACAGCTGGATGTGGCATAGGGCTGGACACTTGGGACTGAGAGGATTGGTGAGATTGGGTGAGCAAATGCAGACCCTTTAAAGCAAAAATGCATGGCCCCCATTCCAAGGTTCCCAAATCTCCAGGTTGAAGGGAATATTACTACAGCTATAACATGTACGGGAATCCTAGAAAATGGACACACTGTGAATACAAAAGGTTTCTAAAACTCAACGAGTAGTCCCTCTCCTGGTGCTCCGGTTTGACTTTCCAACTGCTTTACTAACAATCACCCAAGTTGGAGAGACAGCCCCTTTAACCTCCTGGTTCGCACAGGTTGCCAATTAGGCAGAGGAAGAAAGGGAAGAGGGAGAACCAATGAGAGAGTTACTGTTAGGCATTTGGACGGGCACATGTCACTCTAATTTCCCGGCAGGAAGAAGAATTAAACAGAGTCTCAGCCACCCACCGGGAACCAGTATAGGCCCTGAACCAAAATTTTGGACTTGCGTACAGCTCACAAAAAACGAGTTGGAAAATGGAGCTCAGGGCCACAGCAATTCACAAACTGGCAGAGTAATAAAGGACAACTATCGTCCAAAAATCTGTTGAGGGAAGGCAAAGAGGCAGACTTGAAAGCCAGGCAGAATAGCAGGAAATAGATTTCAAGAGGTACGTTGGAATCGCCCTTAAAGCACAGGAAGAGGGACACAACTTTGACAATGACGCAGTTGGCCAAAAAGGGCGTATGCGTTTTCTCCTGAATATATTCAGAAGAAAACGCATACGCCCTTTTTGGCCAAACAAGCAAGCGGGCAATGCAAATCTGCACTACAAAGAAGTATCACTTCCCACCGGTCAAAAGGGACATCCACATAATGTGTAAAAACCAGAAAGGCAAGACAGGACCTGGAGAACAGGGAGCCTTGTTATGCTGATGGGCGGGATGTAAATTGCCAACTGCCTCACTGGAGGAGTGCATTGCGTTCCCTAAAACAAGTAAACAACAGAACAACAGAGCCAAGGGCACTTCCAGTCTAGGGAATATACATTGGGAAAACTGAAAATCAATAAGACAGAGCCACCCCCAAATTTAGGGCTGCACTGCTTACAAGAACCTCAACTTGGGTACACCTTAAATATCCCAGGAAATATAAAAATGGTTCAAAAAACTGTGGTATTTATGTCCGATGGAATATCCCTCAGCCATGAAATCAATGTCATAAGACCAGGAGCAGCAAAGTGAGTGGATTCAGGTACGATGATTCTAAGTGAAATAAGTCACACAGAAAAAGAAACTTATCATAAGATATGACTTATGAAGATCCTGTAAACATGGCTACACATGAACTGAGTTAGGAAAGAGACCAGAGTCTCACATTTAGAAAACACTCTTATGCCTGCTTAAGGGGAAAGGAGAGGTGGGGTGATGCATAAACCCGAGTTTGATAGAAGCACAGGTACCATTTCCAAAACCAACTGTGGAATAGACAAGACCTATACCTTCCTCAGTGAAAGGGACTCAAAACCCCATATTTCCCGCAGAGGAATAGATCTGACTAGTAAGAATTTTAAAAGCTATGTATTGATATGTCTCTGTAAGGGAATCAAGTGTGTCTAGACTGGCATAAACATGGCAGCGAGTATCAGCTCAAACCCACTATAAAAAGGAATTTCAAAAACAAATCCAAAAAACTGGGAAATTCTCTACATTTCCTTCAGGGTCTCTGATGAAACCTGGAATGACCCTATCTACAATGACAGCTGGATGTGGCATAAGGCTGGACACTTGGGACAGAGAGGATTGGTGAGATTGGGTGAGCAAATGCAGACCCTTTAAAGCAAAAATGCATGGTCCCCATTCCAGGGGTCCCAACTCTCCATGTTCAAGGGAATATTACTACGGCAATAACATGTACGGGAAACCTAGAGAATGGACACACTGTGAATACAAAATGTTTCTAAAACTCAACTAGTAGTCCCTCTCCTGGTGCTCCGGTTTGACTTTCCAACTGCTTTACTAACAATCTCCCAACTTGGAGAGACAGCCCCTTTAACCTCCTGGTTCGCACAAGTTGCCAATTTGGCAGAGGATGGAAGGGAAGAGGGAGAACCAATGAGAGAGTAGCTGTTAGGCATTTGGACGGGCACATGTCACTCTAATTTCCCGGCAGGAAGAAGAATTAACCAGAGTCTCAGCCACCCACCGGGAACCAGTATAGGCCCTGAACCAAAATTTTGGACTTGCGTACAGCTCACAAAAACGAGTTGGAAAATGGAGGTCAGGGCCACAGCAATTCACAAACTGGCAGAGTAATAAAGGACAACTATCGTCCAAAAATCTGTTGAGGGAAGGCTACGAGGCAGACTTGAAAGCCAGGCAGAATAGTAGGAAACAGATTTCAAGAGGTACGTTGGAATCGCCTTTAAAGCACAGGAAGAGGGGCACAACTTCGACAATGACTCAGTTGGCCAAAAAGGGCGTATGCGTTTTCTCCTGAATATATTCAGGAGAAAACGCATACGCCCTTTATGGCCAAACAAGCAAGCGGGCAATGCAAATCTGCACTACAAAGAAGTATCACTTCCCACCGGTCAAAAGGGACATCCACAAAATGTGTAAAAACCAGAAAGGCAAGACAGGCCCTGGAGAACAGGGAGCCTTGTTATGCTGATGGGCGGGATGTAAATTGCCAACTGCCTCCCTGGAGGAGTGCATTGCGTTCCCTAAAACAAGTAAACAACAGAGCTACAGAGCCAAGGGCACTTCCAGTCTAGGGAATATACATTGGGAAAACTGAAAATCAATAAGACAGAGCCACCCCCAAATTTAGGGCTGCACGGCTTACAAGAACCTCAACTTGGGTACACCTTAAATATCCCAGGAAATATAAAAATGGTTCAAAAAACTGTGGTATTTATGACCGATGGAATATCCCTCAGCCATGAAATCAATGTCATAAGACCAGGAGCAGCAAAGTGAGTGGATTCAGGTACGATGATTCTAAGTGAAATAAGTCACACAGAAAAAGAAACTTCTCCTAAGATATGACTTATGAAGATCCTGTAAACATGGCTACACATGAACTGAGTTAGGAAAGAGAACAGAGTCTCACATTTAGAAAACTCTCTTATGCCTGCTTAAGGGGAAAGGAGAGGTGGGGTGATGCATAAAACCAGAGTTTGATATAAGCACAGGTACCATTTCCAAAACCAACTGTGGAATAGACAAGACCTACACCTTCCTCAGTGAAAGGGACTCAAAACAGCATATTTCCCACAGAGGAATAGATCTGACTAGTAAGAATCTTAAAACCTATGTATTGATATGTCTCTGTAAGGGAATCAAGTGTGTCTAGACTGGCATAAACATGGCAGAGAGAATCAGCTCAAATCCACTATAAAAAGGAATTTCAAAAACAAAACCAAAAAACAGGGAAATTCTTTACATTTCCTTCAGGGTCTCTGATGAAACCTGGAAAAACCCTGTCTACAGTGACAGCTGGATGTGGCATAGGGCTGGACACTTGGGACTGAGAGGATTGGTGAGATTGGGTGAGCAAATGCAGACCCTTTAAAGCAAAAATTCATGGCCCCCATTCCAAGGTTCCCAAATCTCCAGGTTGAAGGGAATATTACTACAGCTATAACATGTACGGGAATCCTAGAAAATGGACACACTGTGAATACAAAAGGTTTCTAAAACTCAACGAGTAGTCCCTCTCCTGGTGCTCCGGTTTGACTTTCCAACTGCTTTACTAACAATCACCCAAGTTGGAGAGACAGCCCCTTTAACCTCCTGGTTCGCACAGGTTGCCAATTAGGCAGAGGAAGGAAGGGAAGAGGGAGAACCAATGAGAGAGTTACTGTTAGGCATTTGGACGGGCACATGTCACTCTAATTTCCCGGCAGGAAGAAGAATTAAACAGAGTCTCAGCCACCCACCGGGAACCAGTATAGGCCCTGAACCAAAATTTTGGACTTGCGTACAGCTCACAAAAAACGAGTTGGAAAATGGAGCTCACGGCCACAGCAATTCACAAACTGGCAGAGTAATAAAGGACAACTATCGTCCAAAAATCTGTTGAGGGAAGGCAAAGAGGCAGACTTGAAAGCCAGGCAGAATAGCAGGAAATAGATTTCAAGAGGTACGTTGGAATCGCCCTTAAAGCACAGGAAGAGGGACACAACATTGACAATGACGCAGTTGGCCAAAAAGTGCGTATGCGTTTTCTCCTGAATATATTCAGAAGAAAACGCATACGACCTTTTTGGCCAAACAAGCAAGCGGGCAATGCAAATCTGCACTACAAAGAAGTATCACTTCCCACCGGTCAAAAGGGACATCCACAAAATGTGTAAAAACCAGAAAGGCAAGACAGGACCTGGAGAACAGGGAGCCTTGTTATGCTGATGGGCGGGATGTAAATTGCCAACTGCCTCACTGGAGGAGTGCATTGCATTCCCTAAAACAAGTAAACAACAGAACAACAGAGCCAAGGGCACTTCCAGTCTAGGGAATATACATTGGGAAAACTGAAAATCAATAAGACAGAGCCACCCCCAAATTTAGGGCTGCACTGCTTACAAGAACCTCAACTTGGGTACACCTTAAATATCCCAGGAAATATAAAAATGGTTCAAAAAACTGTGGTATTTATGTCCGATGGAATATCCCTCAGCCATGAAATCAATGTCATAAGACCAGGAGCAGCAAAGTGAGTGGATTCAGGTACGATGATTCTAAGTGAAATAAGTCACACAGAAAAAGAAACTTATCATAAGATATGACTTATGAAGATCCTGTAAACATGGCTACACATGAACTGAGTTAGGAAAGAGACCAGAGTCTCACATTTAGAAAACACTCTTATGCCTGCTTAAGGGGAAAGGAGAGGTGGGGTGATGCATAAACCCGAGTTTGATATAAGCACAGGTACCATTTCCAAAACCAACTGTGGAATAGACAAGACCTATACCTTCCTCAGTGAAAGGGACTCAAAACCCCATATTTCCCGCAGAGGAATAGATCTGACTAGTAAGAATCTTAAAACCTATGTATTGATATGTCTCTGTAAGGGAATCAAGTGTGTCTAGACTGGCATAAACATGGCAGAGAGAATCAGCTCAAACCCACTATAAAAAGGACTTTCAAAAACAAAACCAAAAAACAGGGAAATTCTTTACATTTCCTTCAGGGTCTCTGATGAAACCTGGAAATACCCTGTCTACAATGACAGCTGGATGTGGCATAAGGCTGGACACTTGGGACTGAGAGGATTGGTGAGATTGGGTGAGCAAATGCAGACCCTTTAAAGCAAAAATGCATGGCCCACATTCCATGGGTCCCAACTCTCCAGGTTGAAGGGAATATTACTACAGCTATAACATGTACGGGAAACCTAGAGAATGGACACACTGTGAATACAAAAGGTTTCTAAAACTCAACGAGTAGTCCCTCTCCTGGTGTTCCGGTTTGACTTTCCAACTGCTTTACTAACAATCTCCCAACTTGGAGAGACAGCCCCTTTAACCTCCTGGTTCGCACAAGTTGCCAATTTGGCAGAGGATGGAAGGGAAGAGGGAGAACCAATGAGAGAGTAGCTGTTAGGCATTTGGACGGGCACATGTCACTCTAATTTCCCGGCAGGAAGAAGAATTAACCAGAGTCTCAGCCACCCACCGGGAACCAGTATAGGCCCTGAACCAAAATTTTGGACTTGCGTACAGCTCACAAAAACGAGTTGGAAAATGGAGGTCAGGGCCACAGCAATTCACAAACTGGCAGAGTAATAAAGGACAACTATCGTCCAAAAATCTGTTGAGGGAAGGCTACGAGGCAGACTTGAAAGCCAGGCAGAATAGTAGGAAACAGATTTCAAGAGGTACGTTGGAATCGCCTTTAAAGCACAGGAAGAGGGGCACAACTTCGACAATGACGCAGTTGGCCAAAAAGGGCGTATGCGTTTTCTCCTGAATATATTCAGGAGAAAACGCATACGCCCTTTTTGGCCAAACAAGCAAGCGGGCAATGCAAATCTGCACTACAAAGAAGTATCACTTCCCACCGGTCAAAAGGGACATCCACAAAATGTGTAAAAACCAGAAAGGCAAGACAGGCCCTGGAGAACAGGGAGCCTTGTTATGCTGATGGGCGGGATGTAAATTGCCAACTGCCTCACTAGAGGAGTGCATTGCGTTCCCTAAAACAAGTAAACAACAGAGCTACAGAGCCAAGGGCACTTCCAGTCTAGGGAATATACATTGGGAAAACTGAAAATCAATAAGACAGAGCCACCCCCAAATTTAGGGCTGCACTGCTTACAAGAACCTCAACTTGGGTACACCTTAAATATCCCAGGAAATATAAAAATGGTTCAAAAAACTGTGGTATTTATGACTGATGGAATATCCCTCAGCCATGAAATCAATGTCATAAGACCAGGAGCAGCAAAGTGAGTGGATTCAGGTACGATGATTCTAAGTGAAATAAGTCACACAGAAAAAGAAACTTATCATAAGATATGACTTATGAAGATCCTGTAAACATGGCTACACATGAACTGAGTTAGGAAAGAGACCAGAGTCTCACATTTAGAAAACACTCTTATGCCTGCTTAAGGGGAAAGGAGAGGTGGGGTGATGCATAAACCCGAGTTTGATAGAAGCACAGGTACCATTTCCAAAACCAACTGTGGAATAGACAAGACCTATACCTTCCTCAGTGAAAGGGACTCAAAACCCCATATTTCCCGCAGAGGAATAGATCTGACTAGTAAGAATTTTAAAAGCTATGTATTGATATGTCTCTGTAAGGGAATCAAGTGTGTCTAGACTGGCATAAACATGGCAGCGAGTATCAGCTCAAACCCACTATAAAAAGGAATTTCAAAAACAAATCCAAAAAACTGGGAAATTCTCTACATTTCCTTCAGGGTCTCTGATGAAACCTGGAATGACCCTATCTACAATGACAGCTGGATGTGGCATAAGGCTGGACACTTGGGACAGAGAGGATTGGTGAGATTGGGTGAGCAAATGCAGACCCTTTAAAGCAAAAATGCATGGTCCCCATTCCAGGGGTCCCAACTCTCCATGTTCAAGGGAATATTACTACGGCAATAACATGTACGGGAAACCTAGAGAATGGACACACTGTGAATACAAAATGTTTCTAAAACTCAACTAGTAGTCCCTCTCCTGGTGCTCCGGTTTGACTTTCCAACTGCTTTACTAACAATCTCCCAACTTGGAGAGACAGCCCCTTTAACCTCCTGGTTCGCACAAGTTGCCAATTTGGCAGAGGATGGAAGGGAAGAGGGAGAACCAATGAGAGAGTAGCTGTTAGGCATTTGGACGGGCACATGTCACTCTAATTTCCCGGCAGGAAGAAGAATTAACCAGAGTCTCAGCCACCCACCGGGAACCAGTATAGGCCCTGAACCAAAATTTTGGACTTGCGTACAGCTCACAAAAACGAGTTGGAAAATGGAGGTCAGGGCCACAGCAATTCACAAACTGGCAGAGTAATAAAGGACAACTATCGTCCAAAAATCTGTTGAGGGAAGGCTACGAGGCAGACTTGAAAGCCAGGCAGAATAGTAGGAAACAGATTTCAAGAGGTACGTTGGAATCGCCTTTAAAGCACAGGAAGCGGGGCACAACTTCGACAATGACTCAGTTGGCCAAAAAGGGCGTATGCGTTTTCTCCTGAATATATTCAGGAGAAAACGCATACGCCCTTTATGGCCAAACAAGCAAGCGGGCAATGCAAATCTGCACTACAAAGAAGTATCACTTCCCACCGGTCAAAAGGGACATCCACAAAATGTGTAAAAACCAGAAAGGCAAGACAGGCCCTGGAGAACAGGGAGCCTTGTTATGCTGATGGGCGGGATGTAAATTGCCAACTGCCTCCCTGGAGGAGTGCATTGCGTTCCCTAAAACAAGTAAACAACAGAGCTACAGAGCCAAGGGCACTTCCAGTCTAGGGAATATACATTGGGAAAACTGAAAATCAATAAGACAGAGCCACCCCCAAATTTAGGGCTGCACGGCTTACAAGAACCTCAACTTGGGTACACCTTAAATATCCCAGGAAATATAAAAATGGTTCAAAAAACTGTGGTATTTATGACCGATGGAATATCCCTCAGCCATGAAATCAATGTCATAAGACCAGGAGCAGCAAAGTGAGTGGATTCAGGTACGATGATTCTAAGTGAAATAAGTCACACAGAAAAAGAAACTTCTCCTAAGATATGACTTATGAAGATCCTGTAAACATGGCTACACATGAACTGAGTTAGGAAAGAGAACAGAGTCTCACATTTAGAAAACTCTCTTATGCCTGCTTAAGGGGAAAGGAGAGGTGGGGTGATGCATAAAACCAGAGTTTGATATAAGCACAGGTACCATTTCCAAAACCAACTGTGGAATAGACAAGACCTACACCTTCCTCAGTGAAAGGGACTCAAAACAGCATATTTCCCACAGAGGAATAGATCTGACTAGTAAGAATCTTAAAACCTATGTATTGATATGTCTCTGTAAGGGAATCAAGTGTGTCTAGACTGGCATAAACATGGCAGAGAGAATCAGCTCAAATCCACTATAAAAAGGAATTTCAAAAACAAAACCAAAAAACAGGGAAATTCTTTACATTTCCTTCAGGGTCTCTGATGAAACCTGGAAAAACCCTGTCTACAATGACAGCTGGATGTGGCATAGGGCTGGACACTTGGGACTGAGAGGATTGGTGAGATTGGGTGAGCAAATGCAGACCCTTTAAAGCAAAAATTCATGGCCCCCATTCCAAGGTTCCCAAATCTCCAGGTTGAAGGGAATATTACTACAGCTATAACATGTACGGGAATCCTAGAAAATGGACACACTGTGAATACAAAAGGTTTCTAAAACTCAACGAGTAGTCCCTCTCCTGGTGCTCCGGTTTGACTTTCCAACTGCTTTACTAACAATCACCCAAGTTGGAGAGACAGCCCCTTTAACCTACTGGTTCGCACAGGTTGCCAATTAGGCAGAGGAAGGAAGGGAAGAGGGAGAACCAATGAGAGAGTTACTGTTAGGCATTTGGACGGGCACATGTCACTCTAATTTCCCGGCAGGAAGAAGAATTAAACAGAGTCTCAGCCACCCACCGGGAACCAGTATAGGCCCTGAACCAAAATTTTGGACTTGCGTACAGCTCACAAAAAACGAGTTGGAAAATGGAGCTCAGGGCCACAGCAATTCACAAACTGGCAGAGTAATAAAGGACAACTATCGTCCAAAAATCTGTTGAGGGAAGGCAAAGAGGCAGACTTGAAAGCCAGGCAGAATAGCAGGAAATAGATTTCAAGTGGTACGTTGGAATCGCCCTTAAAGCACAGGAAGAGGGACACAACTTTGACAATGACGCAGTTGGCCAAAAAGTGCGTATGCGTTTTCTCCTGAATATATTCAGAAGAAAACGCATACGACCTTTTTGGCCAAACAAGCAAGCGGGCAATGCAAATCTGCACTACAAAGAAGTATCACTTCCCACCGGTCAAAAGGGACATCCACAAAATGTGTAAAAACCAGAAAGGCAAGACAGGACCTGGAGAACAGGGAGCCTTGTTATGCTGATGGGCGGGATGTAAATTGCCAACTGCCTCACTGGAGGAGTGCATTGCGTTCCCTAAAACAAGTAAACAACAGAACAACAGAGCCAAGGGCACTTCCAGTCTAGGGAATATACATTGGGAAAACTGAAAATCAATAAGACAGAGCCACCCCCAAATTTAGGGCTGCACTGCTTACAAGAACCTCAACTTGGGTACACCTTAAATATCCCAGGAAATATAAAAATGGTTCAAAAAACTGTGGTATTTATGTCCGATGGAATATCCCTCAGCCATGAAATCAATGTCATAAGACCAGGAGCAGCAAAGTGAGTGGATTCAGGTACGATGATTCTAAGTGAAATAAGTCACACAGAAAAAGAAACTTATCATAAGATATGACTTATGAAGATCCTGTAAACATGGCTACACATGAACTGAGTTAGGAAAGAGACCAGAGTCTCACATTTAGAAAACACTCTTATGCCTGCTTAAGGGGAAAGGAGAGGTGGGGTGATGCATAAACCCGAGTTTGATATAAGCACAGGTACCATTTCCAAAACCAACTGTGGAATAGACAAGACCTATACCTTCCTCAGTGAAAGGGACTCAAAACCCCATATTTCCCGCAGAGGAATAGATCTGACTAGTAAGAATCTTAAAACCTATGTATTGATATGTCTCTGTAAGGGAATCAAGTGTGTCTAGACTGGCATAAACATGGCAGAGAGAATCAGCTCAAACCCACTATAAAAAGGACTTTCAAAAACAAAACCAAAAAACAGGGAAATTCTTTACATTTCCTTCAGGGTCTCTGATGAAACCTGGAAATACCCTGTCTACAATGACAGCTGGATGTGGCATAAGGCTGGACACTTGGGACTGAGAGGATTGGTGAGATTGGGTGAGCAAATGCAGACCCTTTAAAGCAAAAATGCATGGCCCCCATTCCATGGGTCCCAACTCTCCAGGTTGAAGGGAATATTACTACAGCTATAACATGTACGGGAAACCTAGAGAATGGACACACTGTGAATACAAAAGGTTTCTAAAACTCAACGAGTAGTCCCTCTCCTGGTGTTCCGGTTTGACTTTCCAACTGCTTTACTAACAATCTCCCAACTTGGAGAGACAGCCCCTTTAACCTCCTGGTTCGCACAAGTTGCCAATTTGGCAGAGGATGGAAGGGAAGAGGGAGAACCAATGAGAGAGTAGCTGTTAGGCATTTGGACGGGCACATGTCACTCTAATTTCCCGGCAGGAAGAAGAATTAACCAGAGTCTCAGCCACCCACCGGGAACCAGTATAGGCCCTGAACCAAAATTTTGGACTTGCGTACAGCTCACAAAAACGAGTTCGAAAATGGAGGTCAGGGCCACAGCAATTCACAAACTGGCAGAGTAATAAAGGACAACTATCGTCCAAAAATCTGTTGAGGGAAGGCTACGAGGCAGACTTGAAAGCCAGGCAGAATAGTAGGAAACAGATTTCAAGAGGTACGTTGGAATCGCCTTTAAAGCACAGGAAGAGGGGCACAACTTCGACAATGACGCAGTTGGCCAAAAAGGGCGTATGCGTTTTCTCCTGAATATATTCAGGAGAAAACGCATACGCCCTTTTTGGCCAAACAAGCAAGCGGGCAATGCAAATCTGCACTACAAAGAAGTATCACTTCCCACCGGTCAAAAGGGACATCCACAAAATGTGTAAAAACCAGAAAGGCAAGACAGGCCCTGGAGAACAGGGAGCCTTGTTATGCTGATGGGCGGGATGTAAATTGCCAACTGCCTCACTAGAGGAGTGCATTGCGTTCCCTAAAACAAGTAAACAACAGAGCTACAGAGCCAAGGGCACTTCCAGTCTAGGGAATATACATTGGGAAAACTGAAAATCAATAAGACAGAGCCACCCCCAAATTTAGGGCTGCACTGCTTACAAGAACCTCAACTTGGGTACACCTTAAATATCCCAGGAAATATAAAAATGGTTCAAAAAACTGTGGTATTTATGACTGATGGAATATCCCTCAGCCATGAAATCAATGTCATAAGACCAGGAGCAGCAAAGTGAGTGGATTCAGGTACGATGATTCTAAGTGAAATAAGTCACACAGAAAAAGAAACTTATCATAAGATATGACTTATGAAGATCCTGTAAACATGGCTACACATGAACTGAGTTAGGAAAGAGACCAGAGTCTCACATTTAGAAAACACTCTTATGCCTGCTTAAGGGGAAAGGAGAGGTGGGGTGATGCATAAACCCGAGTTTGATAGAAGCACAGGTACCATTTCCAAAACCAACTGTGGAATAGACAAGACCTATACCTTCCTCAGTGAAAGGGACTCAAAACCCCATATTTCCCGCAGAGGAATAGATCTGACTAGTAAGAATTTTAAAAGCTATGTATTGATATGTCTCTGTAAGGGAATCAAGTGTGTCTAGACTGGCATAAACATGGCAGCGAGTATCAGCTCAAACCCACTATAAAAAGGAATTTCAAAAACAAATCCAAAAAACTGGGAAATTCTCTACATTTCCTTCAGGGTCTCTGATGAAACCTGGAATGACCCTATCTACAATGACAGCTGGATGTGGCATAAGGCTGGACACTTGGGACAGAGAGGATTGGTGAGATTGGGTGAGCAAATGCAGACCCTTTAAAGCAAAAATGCATGGTCCCCATTCCAGGGGTCCCAACTCTCCATGTTCAAGGGAATATTACTACGGCAATAACATGTACGGGAAACCTAGAGAATGGACACACTGTGAATACAAAATGTTTCTAAAACTCAACTAGTAGTCCCTCTCCTGGTGCTCCGGTTTGACTTTCCAACTGCTTTACTAACAATCTCCCAACTTGGAGAGACAGCCCCTTTAACCTCCTGGTTCGCACAAGTTGCCAATTTGGCAGAGGATGGAAGGGAAGAGGGAGAACCAATGAGAGAGTAGCTGTTAGGCATTTGGACGGGCACATGTCACTCTAATTTCCCGGCAGGAAGAAGAATTAACCAGAGTCTCAGCCACCCACCGGGAACCAGTATAGGCCCTGAACCAAAATTTTGGACTTGCGTACAGCTCACAAAAACGAGTTGGAAAATGGAGGTCAGGGCCACAGCAATTCACAAACTGGCAGAGTAATAAAGGACAACTATCGTCCAAAAATCTGTTGAGGGAAGGCTACGAGGCAGACTTGAAAGCCAGGCAGAATAGTAGGAAACAGATTTCAAGAGGTACGTTGGAATCGCCTTTAAAGCACAGGAAGCGGGGCACAACTTCGACAATGACTCAGTTGGCCAAAAAGGGCGTATGCGTTTTCTCCTGAATATATTCAGGAGAAAACGCATACGCCCTTTATGGCCAAACAAGCAAGCGGGCAATGCAAATCTGCACTACAAAGAAGTATCACTTCCCACCGGTCAAAAGGGACATCCACAAAATGTGTAAAAACCAGAAAGGCAAGACAGGCCCTGGAGAACAGGGAGCCTTGTTATGCTGATGGGCGGGATGTAAATTGCCAACTGCCTCCCTGGAGGAGTGCATTGCGTTCCCTAAAACAAGTAAACAACAGAGCTACAGAGCCAAGGGCACTTCCAGTCTAGGGAATATACATTGGGAAAACTGAAAATCAATAAGACAGAGCCACCCCCAAATTTAGGGCTGCACGGCTTACAAGAACCTCAACTTGGGTACACCTTAAATATCCCAGGAAATATAAAAATGGTTCAAAAAACTGTGGTAGTTATGACCGATGGAATATCCCTCAGCCATGAAATCAATGTCATAAGACCAGGAGCAGCAAAGTGAGTGGATTCAGGTACGATGATTCTAAGTGAAATAAGTCACACAGAAAAAGAAACTTCTCCTAAGATATGACTTATGAAGATCCTGTAAACATGGCTACACATGAACTGAGTTAGGAAAGAGAACAGAGTCTCACATTTAGAAAACTCTCTTATGCCTGCTTAAGGGGAAAGGAGAGGTGGGGTGATGCATAAAACCAGAGTTTGATATAAGCACAGGTACCATTTCCAAAACCAACTGTGGAATAGACAAGACCTACACCTTCCTCAGTGAAAGGGACTCAAAACAGCATATTTCCCACAGAGGAATAGATCTGACTAGTAAGAATCTTAAAACCTATGTATTGATATGTCTCTGTAAGGGAATCAAGTGTGTCTAGACTGGCATAAACATGGCAGAGAGAATCAGCTCAAATCCACTATAAAAAGGAATTTCAAAAACAAAACCAAAAAACAGGGAAATTCTTTACATTTCCTTCAGGGTCTCTGATGAAACCTGGAAAAACCCTGTCTACAATGACAGCTGGATGTGGCATAGGGCTGGACACTTGGGACTGAGAGGATTGGTGAGATTGGGTGAGCAAATGCAGACCCTTTAAAGCAAAAATTCATGGCCCCCATTCCAAGGTTCCCAAATCTCCAGGTTGAAGGGAATATTACTACAGCTATAACATGTACGGGAATCCTAGAAAATGGACACACTGTGAATACAAAAGGTTTCTAAAACTCAACGAGTAGTCCCTCTCCTGGTGCTCCGGTTTGACTTTCCAACTGCTTTACTAACAATCACCCAAGTTGGAGAGACAGCCCCTTTAACCTACTGGTTCGCACAGGTTGCCAATTAGGCAGAGGAAGGAAGGGAAGAGGGAGAACCAATGAGAGAGTTACTGTTAGGCATTTGGACGGGCACATGTCACTCTAATTTCCCGGCAGGAAGAAGAATTAAACAGAGTCTCAGCCACCCACCGGGAACCAGTATAGGCCCTGAACCAAAATTTTGGACTTGCGTACAGCTCACAAAAAACGAGTTGGAAAATGGAGCTCAGGGCCACAGCAATTCACAAACTGGCAGAGTAATAAAGGACAACTATCGTCCAAAAATCTGTTGAGGGAAGGCAAAGAGGCAGACTTGAAAGCCAGGCAGAATAGCAGGAAATAGATTTCAAGTGGTACGTTGGAATCGCCCTTAAAGCACAGGAAGAGGGACACAACTTTGACAATGACGCAGTTGGCCAAAAAGTGCGTATGCGTTTTCTCCTGAATATATTCAGAAGAAAACGCATACGACCTTTTTGGCCAAACAAGCAAGCGGGCAATGCAAATCTGCACTACAAAGAAGTATCACTTCCCACCGGTCAAAAGGGACATCCACAAAATGTGTAAAAACCAGAAAGGCAAGACAGGACCTGGAGAACAGGGAGCCTTGTTATGCTGATGGGCGGGATGTAAATTGCCAACTGCCTCACTGGAGGAGTGCATTGCGTTCCCTAAAACAAGTAAACAACAGAACAACAGAGCCAAGGGCACTTCCAGTCTAGGGAATATACATTGGGAAAACTGAAAATCAATAAGACAGAGCCACCCCCAAATTTAGGGCTGCACTGCTTACAAGAACCTCAACTTGGGTACACCTTAAATATCCCAGGAAATATAAAAATGGTTCAAAAAACTGTGGTATTTATGTCCGATGGAATATCCCTCAGCCATGAAATCAATGTCATAAGACCAGGAGCAGCAAAGTGAGTGGATTCAGGTACGATGATTCTAAGTGAAATAAGTCACACAGAAAAAGAAACTTATCATAAGATATGACTTATGAAGATCCTGTAAACATGGCTACACATGAACTGAGTTAGGAAAGAGACCAGAGTCTCACATTTAGAAAACACTCTTATGCCTGCTTAAGGGGAAAGGAGAGGTGGGGTGATGCATAAACCCGAGTTTGATATAAGCACAGGTACCATTTCCAAAACCAACTGTGGAATAGACAAGACCTATACCTTCCTCAGTGAAAGGGACTCAAAACCCCATATTTCCCGCAGAGGAATAGATCTGACTAGTAAGAATCTTAAAACCTATGTATTGATATGTCTCTGTAAGGGAATCAAGTGTGTCTAGACTGGCATAAACATGGCAGAGAGAATCAGCTCAAACCCACTATAAAAAGGACTTTCAAAAACAAAACCAAAAAACAGGGAAATTCTTTACATTTCCTTCAGGGTCTCTGATGAAACCTGGAAATACCCTGTCTACAATGACAGCTGGATGTGGCATAAGGCTGGACACTTGGGACTGAGAGGATTGGTGAGATTGGGTGAGCAAATGCAGACCCTTTAAAGCAAAAATGCATGGCCCCCATTCCATGGGTCCCAACTCTCCAGGTTGAAGGGAATATTACTACAGCTATAACATGTACGGGAAACCTAGAGAATGGACACACTGTGAATACAAAAGGTTTCTAAAACTCAACGAGTAGTCCCTCTCCTGGTGTTCCGGTTTGACTTTCCAACTGCTTTACTAACAATCTCCCAACTTGGAGAGACAGCCCCTTTAACCTCCTGGTTCGCACAAGTTGCCAATTTGGCAGAGGATGGAAGGGAAGAGGGAGAACCAATGAGAGAGTAGCTGTTAGGCATTTGGACGGGCACATGTCACTCTAATTTCCCGGCAGGAAGAAGAATTAACCAGAGTCTCAGCCACCCACCGGGAACCAGTATAGGCCCTGAACCAAAATTTTGGACTTGCGTACAGCTCACAAAAACGAGTTCGAAAATGGAGGTCAGGGCCACAGCAATTCACAAACTGGCAGAGTAATAAAGGACAACTATCGTCCAAAAATCTGTTGAGGGAAGGCTACGAGGCAGACTTGAAAGCCAGGCAGAATAGTAGGAAACAGATTTCAAGAGGTACGTTGGAATCGCCTTTAAAGCACAGGAAGAGGGGCACAACTTCGACAATGACGCAGTTGGCCAAAAAGGGCGTATGCGTTTTCTCCTGAATATATTCAGGAGAAAACGCATACGCCCTTTTTGGCCAAACAAGCAAGCGGGCAATGCAAATCTGCACTACAAAGAAGTATCACTTCCCACCGGTCAAAAGGGACATCCACAAAATGTGTAAAAACCAGAAAGGCAAGACAGGCCCTGGAGAACAGGGAGCCTTGTTATGCTGATGGGCGGGATGTAAATTGCCAACTGCCTCACTGGAGGAGTGCATTGCGTTCCCTAAAACAAGTAAACAACAGAGCTACAGAGCCAAGGGGACTTCCAGTCTAGGGAATATACATTGGGAAAACTGAAAATCAATAAGACAGAGCCACCCCCAAATTTAGGGCTGCACTGCTTACAAGAACCTCAACTTGGGTACACCTTAAATATCCCAGGAAATATAAAAATGGTTCAAAAAACTGTGGTATTTATGACTGATGGAATATCCCTCAGCCATGAAATCAATGTCATAAGACCAGGAGCAGCAAAGTGAGTGGATTCAGGTACGATGATTCTAAGTGAAATAAGTCACACAGAAAAAGAATCTTCTCCTAAGATATGACTTATGAAGATCCTGTAAACATGGCTACACATGAACTGAGTTAGGAAAGAGAACAGAGTCTCACATTTAGAAAACTCTCTTATGCCTGCTTAAGGGGAAAGGAGAGGTGGGGTGAGGCATAAAACCAGAGTTTGATATAAGCACAGGTACCATTTCCAAAACCAACTGTGGAATAGAAAAGACCTACACCTTCCTCAGTGAAAGGGACTCAAAACCCCATATTTCCCGCAGAGGAATAGATCTGACTAGTAAGAATCTTAAAACCTATGTATTGATATGTCTCTGTAAGGGAATCAAGTGTGTCTAGACTGGCATAAACATGGCAGAGAGAATCAGCTCAAATCCACTATAAAAAGGAATTTCAAAAACAAAACCAAAAAACAGGGAAATTCTTTACATTTCCTTCAGGGTCTCTGATGAAACCTGGAAAAACCCTGTCTACAATAACAGCTGGATGTGGCATAGGGCTGGACACTTGGGACTGAGAGGATTGGTGAGATTGGGTGAGCAAATGCAGACCCTTTAAAGCAAAAATGCATGGCCCCCATTCCAAGGTTCCCAAATCTCCAGGTTGAAGGGAATATTACTACAGCTATAACATGTACGGGAATCCTAGAAAATGGACACACTGTGAATACAAAAGGTTTCTAAAACTCAACGAGTAGTCCCTCTCCTGGTGCTCCGGTTTGACTTTCCAACTGCTTTACTATCAATCTCCCAAGTTTGAGAGACAGCCCCTTTAACCTCCTGGTTCGCACAGGTTCCCAATTTGGCAGAGGAAGGAAGGGAAGAGGGAGAACCAATGAGAGAGTTACTGTTAGGCATTTGGACGGACACATGTCACTCTAATTTCCCGGCAGGAAGAAGAATTAAACAGAGTCTCAGCCACCCACCGGGAACCAGTATAGGCCCTGAACCAAAATTTTGGACTTGCGTACAGCTCAAAAAAACGAGTTGGAAAATGGAGCTCAGGGTCACAGCAATTCACAAACTGGCAGAGTAATAAAGGACAACTATCGTCCAAAAATCTGTTCAGGGAAGGCAACGAGGCAGACTTGAAAGCCAGGCAGAAGAGCAGGAAACAGATTTCAAGAGGTACGTTGGAATCGCCTTTAAAGCACAGGAAGAGGGGCACAACTTCGACAATGACGCAGTTGGCCAAAAAGGGCGTATGCGTCTTCTCCTGAATATATTCAGGAGAAAACGCATACGCCCTTTTTGGCCAAACAAGCAAGCGGGCAATGCAAATCTGCACTAAAAAGAAGTATTCCTTCCCACCGGTCAAAAGGGACATCCACAAAATGTGTAAAAACCAGAAAGGCAAGACAGGCCCTGGAGAACAGGGAGCCTTGTTATGCTGATGGGCGGGATGTAAATTGCCAACTGCCTCACTGGAGGAGTGCATTGCGTTCCCTAAAACAAGTAAACAACAGAGCTACAGAGCCAAGGGGACTTCCAGTCTAGGGAATATACATTGGGAAAACTGAAAATCAATAAGACAGAGCCACCCCCAAATTTAGGGCTGCACTGCTTACAAGAACCTCAACTTGGGTACACCTTAAATATCCCAGGAAATATAAAAATGGTTCAAAAAACTGTGGTATTTATGACTGATGGAATATCCCTCAGCCATGAAATCAATGTCATAAGACCAGGAGCAGCAAAGTGAGTGGATTCAGGTACGATGATTCTAAGTGAAATAAGTCACACAGAAAAAGAATCTTCTCCTAAGATATGACTTATGAAGATCCTGTAAACATGGCTACACATGAACTGAGTTAGGAAAGAGAACAGAGTCTCACATTTAGAAAACTCTCTTATGCCTGCTTAAGGGGAAAGGAGAGGTGGGGTGAGGCATAAAACCAGAGTTTGATATAAGCACAGGTACCATTTCCAAAACCAACTGTGGAATAGAAAAGACCTACACCTTCCTCAGTGAAAGGGACTCAAAACCCCATATTTCCCGCAGAGGAATAGATCTGACTAGTAAGAATCTTAAAACCTATGTATTGATATGTCTCTGTAAGGGAATCAAGTGTGTCTAGACTGGCATAAACATGGCAGAGAGAATCAGCTCAAATCCACTATAAAAAGGAATTTCAAAAACAAAACCAAAAAACAGGGAAATTCTTTACATTTCCTTCAGGGTCTCTGATGAAACCTGGAAAAACCCTGTCTACAATAACAGCTGGATGTGGCATAGGGCTGGACACTTGGGACTGAGAGGATTGGTGAGATTGGGTGAGCAAATGCAGACCCTTTAAAGCAAAAATGCATGGCCCCCATTCCAAGGTTCCCAAATCTCCAGGTTGAAGGGAATATTACTACAGCTATAACATGTACGGGAATCCTAGAAAATGGACACACTGTGAATACAAAAGGTTTCTAAAACTCAACGAGTAGTCCCTCTCCTGGTGCTCCGGTTTGACTTTCCAACTGCTTTACTATCAATCTCCCAAGTTTGAGAGACAGCCCCTTTAACCTCCTGGTTCGCACAGGTTCCCAATTTGGCAGAGGAAGGAAGGGAAGAGGGAGAACCAATGAGAGAGTTACTGTTAGGCATTTGGACGGACACATGTCACTCTAATTTCCCGGCAGGAAGAAGAATTAAACAGAGTCTCAGCCACCCACCGGGAACCAGTATAGGCCCTGAACCAAAATTTTGGACTTGCGTACAGCTCAAAAAAACGAGTTGGAAAATGGAGCTCAGGGTCACAGCAATTCACAAACTGGCAGAGTAATAAAGGACAACTATCGTCCAAAAATCTGTTCAGGGAAGGCAACGAGGCAGACTTGAAAGCCAGGCAGAAGAGCAGGAAACAGATTTCAAGAGGTACGTTGGAATCGCCTTTAAAGCACAGGAAGAGGGGCACAACTTCGACAATGACGCAGTTGGCCAAAAAGGGCGTATGCGTCTTCTCCTGAATATATTCAGGAGAAAACGCATACGCCCTTTTTGGCCAAACAAGCAAGCGGGCAATGCAAATCTGCACTAAAAAGAAGTATTCCTTCCCACCGGTCAAAAGGGACATCCACAAAATGTGTAAAAACCAGAAAGGCAAGACAGGCCCTGGAGAACAGGGAGCCTTGTTATGCTGATGGGCGGGATGTAAATTGCCAACTGCCTCACTGGAGGAGTGCATTGCGTTCCCTAAAACAAGTAAACAACAGAGCTACAGAGCCAAGGGCACTTCCAGTCTAGGGAATATACATTGGGAAAACTGAAAATGAAGAAGACAGAGCCACCCCCTAATTTAGGGCTGCACTGCTTACAAGAACCTCAACTTGGGTACACCTTAAATATCCCAGGAAATATAAAAATGGTTCAAAAAACTGTGGTATTTATGTCCGATGGAATATCCCTCAGCCATGAAATCAATGTCATAAGACCAGGAGCAGCAAAGTGAGTGGATTCAGGTACGATGATTCTAAGTGAAATAAGTCACACAGAAAAAGAAACTTATCATAAGATATGACTTATGAAGATCCTGTAAACATGGCTACACATGAACTGAGTTAGGAAAGAGACCAGAGTCTCACATTTAGAAAACACTCTTATGCCTGCTTAAGGGGAAAGGAGAGGTGGGGTGATGCATAAACCCGAGTTTGATATAAGCACAGGTACCATTTCCAAAACCAACTGTGGAATAGACAAGACCTATACCTTCCTCAGTGAAAGGGACTCAAAACCCCATATTTCCCACAGAGGAATAGATCTGACTAGTAAGAATCTTAAAACCTATGTATTGATATGTCTCTGTAAGGGAATCAAGTGTGTCTAGACTGGCATAAACATGGCAGAGAGAATCAGCTCAAACCCACTATAAAAAGGACTTTCAAAAACAAAACCAAAAAACAGGGAAATTCTTTACATTTCCTTCAGGGTCTCTGATGAAACCTGGAAATACCCTGTCTACAATGACAGCTGGATGTGGCATAAGGCTGGACACTTGGGACTGAGAGGATTGGTGAGATTGGGTGAGCAAATGCAGACCCTTTAAAGCAAAAATGCATGGCCCCCATTCCATGGGTCCCAACTCTCCAGGTTGAAGGGAATATTACTACAGCTATAACATGTACGGGAAACCTAGAGAATGGACACACTGTGAATACAAAAGGTTTCTAAAACTCAACGAGTAGTCCCTCTCCTGGTGTTCCGGTTTGACTTTCCAACTGCTTTACTAACAATCTCCCAACTTGGAGAGACAGCCCCTTTAACCTCCTGGTTCGCACAAGTTGCCAATTTGGCAGAGGATGGAAGGGAAGAGGGAGAACCAATGAGAGAGTAGCTGTTAGGCATTTGGACGGGCACATGTCACTCTAAATTCCCGGCAGGAAGAAGAATTAACCAGAGTCTCAGCCACCCACCGGGAACCAGTATAGGCCCTGAACCAAAATTTTGGACTTGCGTACAGCTCACAAAAACGAGTTCGAAAATGGAGGTCAGGGCCACAGCAATTCACAAACTGGCAGAGTAATAAAGGACAACTATCGTCCAAAAATCTGTTGAGGGAAGGCTACGAGGCAGACTTGAAAGCCAGGCAGAATAGTAGGAAACAGATTTCAAGAGGTACGTTGGAATCGCCTTTAAAGCACAGGAAGAGGGGCACAACTTCGACAATGACGCAGTTGGCCAAAAAGGGCGTATGCGTTTTCTCCTGAATATATTCAGGAGAAAACGCATACGCCCTTTTTGGCCAAACAAGCAAGCGGGCAATGCAAATCTGCACTACAAAGAAGTATCACTTCCCACCGGTCAAAAGGGACATCCACAAAATGTGTAAAAACCAGAAAGGCAAGACAGGCCCTGGAGAACAGGGAGCCTTGTTATGCTGATGGGCGGGATGTAAATTGCCAACTGCCTCACTGGAGGAGTGCATTGCGTTCCCTAAAACAAGTAAACAACAGAGCTACAGAGCCAAGGGGACTTCCAGTCTAGGGAATATACATTGGGAAAACTGAAAATCAATAAGACAGAGCCACCCCCAAATTTAGGGCTGCACTGCTTACAAGAACCTCAACTTGGGTACACCTTAAATATCCCAGGAAATATAAAAATGGTTCAAAAAACTGTGGTATTTATGACTGATGGAATATCCCTCAGCCATGAAATCAATGTCATAAGACCAGGAGCAGCAAAGTGAGTGGATTCAGGTACGATGATTCTAAGTGAAATAAGTCACACAGAAAAAGAATCTTCTCCTAAGATATGACTTATGAAGATCCTGTAAACATGGCTACACATGAACTGAGTTAGGAAAGAGAACAGAGTCTCACATTTAGAAAACTCTCTTATGCCTGCTTAAGGGGAAAGGAGAGGTGGGGTGAGGCATAAAACCAGAGTTTGATATAAGCACAGGTACCATTTCCAAAACCAACTGTGGAATAGAAAAGACCTACACCTTCCTCAGTGAAAGGGACTCAAAACCCCATATTTCCCGCAGAGGAATAGATCTGACTAGTAAGAATCTTAAAACCTATGTATTGATATGTCTCTTTAAGGGAATCAAGTGTGTCTAGACTGGCATAAACATGGCAGAGAGAATCAGCTCAAATCCACTATAAAAAGGAATTTCAAAAACAAAACCAAAAAACAGGGAAATTCTTTACATTTCCTTCAGGGTCTCTGATGAAACCTGGAAAAACCCTGTCTACAATGACAGCTGGATGTGGCATAGGGCTGGACACTTGGGACTGAGAGGATTGGTGAGATTGGGTGAGCAAATGCAGACCCTTTAAAGCAAAAATGCATGGCCCCCATTCCAAGGTTCCCAAATCTCCAGGTTGAAGGGAATATTACTACAGCTATAACATGTACGGGAATCCTAGAAAATGGACACACTGTGAATACAAAAGGTTTCTAAAACTCAACGAGTAGTCCCTCTCCTGGTGCTCCGGTTTGACTTTCCAACTGCTTTACTATCAATCTCCCAAGTTTGAGAGACAGCCCCTTTAACCTCCTGGTTCGCACAGGTTGCCAATTTGGCAGAGGAAGGAAGGGAAGAGGGAGAACCAATGAGAGAGTTACTGTTAGGCATTTGGACGGACACATGTCACTCTAATTTCCCGGCAGGAAGAAGAATTAAACAGAGTCTCAGCCACCCACCGGGAACCAGTATAGGCCCTGAACCAAAATTTTGGACTTGCGTACAGCTCAAAAAAACGAGTTGGAAAATGGAGCTCAGGGTCACAGCAATTCACAAACTGGCAGAGTAATAAAGGACAACTATCGTCCAAAAATCTGTTCAGGGAAGGCAACGAGGCAGACTTGAAAGCCAGGCAGAAGAGCAGGAAACAGATTTCAAGAGGTACGTTGGAATCGCCTTTAAAGCACAGGAAGAGGGGCACAACTTCGACAATGACGCAGTTGGCCAAAAAGGGCGTATGCGTCTTCTCCTGAATATATTCAGGAGAAAATGCATACGCCCTTTTTGGCCAAACAAGCAAGCGGGCAATGCAAATCTGCACTAAAAAGAAGTATCCCTTCCCACCGGTCAAAAGGGACATCCACAAAATGTGTAAAAACCAGAAAGGCAAGACAGGCCCTGGAGAACAGGGAGCCTTGTTATGCTGATGGGCGGGATGTAAATTGCCAACTGCCTCACTGGAGGAGTGCATTGCGTTCCCTAAAACAAGTAAACAACAGAGCTACAGAGCCAAGGGCACTTCCAGTCTAGGGAATATACATTGGGAAAACTGAAAATGAAGAAGACAGAGCCACCCCCTAATTTAGGGCTGCACTGCTTACAAGAACCTCAACTTGGGTACACCTTAAATATCCCAGGAAATATAAAAATGGTTCAAAAAACTGTGGTATTTATGTCCGATGGAATATCCCTCAGCCATGAAATCAATGTCATAAGACCAGGAGCAGCAAAGTGAGTGGATTCAGGTACGATGATTCTAAGTGAAATAAGTCACACAGAAAAAGAAACTTATCATAAGATATGACTTATGAAGATCCTGTAAACATGGCTACACATGAACTGAGTTAGGAAAGAGACCAGAGTCTCACATTTAGAAAACACTCTTATGCCTGCTTAAGGGGAAAGGAGAGGTGGGGTGATGCATAAACCCGAGTTTGATATAAGCACAGGTACCATTTCCAAAACCAACTGTGGAATAGACAAGACCTACACCTTCCTAAGTGAAAGGGACTCAAAACCCCATATTTCCCGCAGAGGAATAGATCTGACTAGTAAGAATTTTAAAACCTATGTATTGATATGTCTCTGTAAGGGAATCAAGTGTGTCTAGACTGGCATAAACATGGCAGCGAGTATCAGCTCAAACCCACTATAAAAAGGAATTTCAAAAACAAATCCAAAAAACTGGGAAATTCTCTACATTTCCTTCAGGGTCTCTGATGAAACCTGGAATGACCCTATCTACAATGACAGCTGGATGTGGCATAAGGCTGGACACTTGGGACAGAGAGGATTGGTGAGATTGGGTGAGCAAATGCAGACCCTTTAAAGCAAAAATGCATGGTCCCCATTCCAGGGGTCCCTACTCTCCATGTTCAAGGGAATATTACTACGGCAATAACATGTACGGGAAACCTAGAGAATGGACACACTGTGAATACAAAATGTTTCTAAAACTCAACTAGTAGTCCCTCTCCTGGTGCTCCGGTTTGACTTTCCAACTGCTTTACTAACAATCTCCCAACTTGGAGAGACAGCCCCTTTAACCTCCTGGTTCGCACAAGGTGCCAATTTGGCAGAGGATGGAAGGGAAGAGGGAGAACCAATGAGAGAGTAGCTGTTAGGCATTTGGACGGGCACATGTCACTCTAATTTCCCGGCAGGAAGAAGAATTAACCAGAGTCTCAGCCACCCACTGGGAACCAGTATAGGCCCTGAACCAAAATTTTGGACTTGCGTACAGCTCACAAAAACGAGTTGGAAAATGGAGGTCAGGGCCACAGCAATTCACAAACTGGCAGAGTAATAAAGGACAACTATCGTCCAAAAATCTGTTGAGGGAAGGCTACGAGGCAGACTTGAAAGCCAGGCAGAATAGTAGGAAACAGATTTCAAGAGGTACGTTGGAATCGCCTTTAAAGCACAGGAAGCGGGGCACAACTTCGACAATGACTCAGTTGGCCAAAAAGGGCGTATGCGTTTTCTCCTGAATATATTCAGGAGAAAACGCATACGCCCTTTTTGGCCAAACAAGCAAGCGGGCAATGCAAATCTGCACTACAAAGAAGTATCACTTCCCACCGGTCAAAAGGGACATCCACAAAACGTGTAAAAACCAGAAAGGCAAGACAGGCCCTGGAGAACAGGGAGCCTTGTTATGCTGATGGGCGGGATGTAAATTGCCAACTGCCTCACTGGAGGAGTGCATTGCGTTCCCTAAAACAAGTAAACAACAGAGCTACAGAGCCAAGGGCACTTCCAGTCTAGGGAATATACATTGGGAAAACTGAAAATCAATAAGAAAGAGCCACCCCCAAATTGAGGGCTGCACGGCTTACAAGAACCTCAACTTGGGTACACCTTAAATATCCCAGGAAATATAAAAATGGTTCAAAAAACTGTGGTATTTATGACCGATGGAATATCCCTCAGCCATGAAATCAATGTCATAAGACCAGGAGCAGCAAAGTGAGTGGATTCAGGTACGATGATTCTAAGTGAAATAAGTCACACAGAAAAAGAAACTTCTCCTAAGATATGACTTATGAAGATCCTGTAAACATGGCTACACATGAACTGAGTTAGGAAAGAGAACAGAGTCTCACATTTAGAAAACTCTCTTATGCCTGCTTAAGGGGAAAGGAGAGGTGGGGTGATGCATAAAACCAGAGTTTGATATAAGCACAGGTACCATTTCCAAAACCAACTGTGGAATAGACAAGACCTACACCTTCCTCAGTGAAAGCGACTCAAAACAGCATATTTCCCACAGAGGAATAGATCTGACTAGTAAGAATCTTAAAACCTATGTATTGATATGTCTCTGTAAGGGAATCAAGTGTGTCTAGACTGGCATAAACATGGCAGAGAGAATCAGCTCAAATCCACTATAAAAAGGAATTTCAAAAACAAAACCAAAAAACAGGGAAATTCTTTACATTTCCTTCAGGGTCTCTGATGAAACCTGGAAAAACCCTGTCTACAATGACAGCTGGATGTGGCATAGGGCTGGACACTTGGGACTGAGAGGATTGGTGAGATTGGGTGAGCAAATGCAGACCCTTTAAAGCAAAAATTCATGGCCCCCATTCCAAGGTTCCCAAATCTCCAGGTTGAAGGGAATATTACTACAGCTATAACATGTACGGGAATCCTAGAAAATGGACACACTGTGAATACAAAAGGTTTCTAAAACTCAACGAGTAGTCCCTCTCCTGGTGCTCCGGTTTGACTTTCCAACTGCTTTACTAACAATCACCCAAGTTGGAGAGACAGCCCCTTTAACCTCCTGGTTCGCACAGGTTGCCAATTAGGCAGAGGAAGGAAGGGAAGAGGGAGAACCAATGAGAGAGTTACTGTTAGGCATTTGGACGGGCACATGTCACTCTAATTTCCCGGCAGGAAGAAGAATTAAACAGAGTCTCAGCCACCCACCGGGAACCAGTATAGGCCCTGAACCAAAATTTTGGACTTGCGTACAGCTCACAAAAAACGAGTTGGAAAATGGAGCTCAGGGCCACAGCAATTCACAAACTGGCAGAGTAATAAAGGACAACTATCGTCCAAAAATCTGTTGAGGGAAGGCAAAGAGGCAGACTTGAAAGCCAGGCAGAATAGCAGGAAATAGATTTCAAGAGGTACGTTGGAATCGCCCTTAAAGCACAGGAAGAGGGACACAACTTTGACAATGACGCAGTTGGCCAAAAAGGGCGTATGCGTTTTCTCCTGAATATATTCAGAAGAAAACGCATACGCCCTTTTTGGCCAAACAAGCAAGCGGGCAATGCAAATCTGCACTACAAAGAAGTATCACTTCCCACCGGTCAAAAGGGACATCCACAAAATGTGTAAAAACCAGAAAGGCAAGACAGGACCTGGAGAACAGGGAGCCTTGTTATGCTGATGGGCGGGATGTAAATTGCCAACTGCCTCACTGGAGGAGTGCATTGCGTTCCCTAAAACAAGTAAACAACAGAACAACAGAGCCAAGGGCACTTCCAGTCTAGGGAATATACATTGGGAAAACTGAAAATCAATAAGACAGAGCCACCCCCAAATTTAGGGCTGCACTGCTTACAAGAACCTCAACTTGGGTACACCTTAAATATCCCAGGAAATATAAAAATGGTTCAAAAAACTGTGGTATTTATGTCCGATGGAATATCCCTCAGCCATGAAATCAATGTCATAAGACCAGGAGCAGCAAAGTGAGTGGATTCAGGTACGATGATTCTAAGTGAAATAAGTCACACAGAAAAAGAAACTTATCATAAGATATGACTTATGAAGATCCTGTAAACATGGCTACACATGAACTGAGTTAGGAAAGAGACCAGAGTCTCACATTTAGAAAACACTCTTATGCCTGCTTAAGGGGAAAGGAGAGGTGGGGTGATGCATAAACCCGAGTTTGATATAAGCACAGGTACCATTTCCAAAACCAACTGTGGAATAGACAAGACCTATACCTTCCTCAGTGAAAGGGACTCAAAACCCCATATTTCCCGCAGAGGAATAGATCTGACTAGTAAGAATCTTAAAACCTATGTATTGATATGTCTCTGTAAGGGAATCAAGTGTGTCTAGACTGGCATAAACATGGCAGAGAGAATCAGCTCAAACCCACTATAAAAAGGACTTTCAAAAACAAAACCAAAAAACAGGGAAATTCTTTACATTTCCTTCAGGGTCTCTGATGAAACCTGGAAATACCCTGTCTACAATGACAGCTGGATGTGGCATAAGGCTGGACACTTGGGACTGAGAGGATTGGTGAGATTGGGTGAGCAAATGCAGACCCTTTAAAGCAAAAATGCATGGCCCCCATTCCATGGGTCCCAACTCTCCAGGTTGAAGGGAATATTACTACAGCTATAACATGTACGGGAAACCTAGAGAATGGACACACTGTGAATACAAAAGGTTTCTAAAACTCAACGAGTAGTCCCTCTCCTGGTGTTCCGGTTTGACTTTCCAACTGCTTTACTAACAATCTCCCAACTTGGAGAGACAGCCCCTTTAACCTCCTGGTTCGCACAAGTTGCCAATTTGGCAGAGGATGGAAGGGAAGAGGGAGAACCAATGAGAGAGTAGCTGTTAGGCATTTGGACGGGCACATGTCACTCTAATTTCCCGGCAGGAAGAAGAATTAACCAGAGTCTCAGCCACCCACCGGGAACCAGTATAGGCCCTGAACCAAAATTTTGGACTTGCGTACAGCTCACAAAAACGAGTTGGAAAATGGAGGTCAGGGCCACAGCAATTCACAAACTGGCAGAGTAATAAAGGACAACTATCGTCCAAAAATCTGTTGAGGGAAGGCTACGAGGCAGACTTGAAAGCCAGGCAGAATAGTAGGAAACAGATTTCAAGAGGTACGTTGGAATCGCCTTTAAAGCACAGGAAGAGGGGCACAACTTCGACAATGACGCAGTTGGCCAAAAAGGGCGTATGCGTTTTCTCCTGAATATATTCAGGAGAAAACGCATACGCCCTTTTTGGCCAAACAAGCAAGCGGGCAATGCAAATCTGCACTACAAAGAAGTATCACCTCCCACCGGTCAAAAGGGACATCCACAAAATGTGTAAAAACCAGAAAGGCAAGACAGGCCCTGGAGAACAGGGAGCCTTGTTATGCTGATGGGCGGGATGTAAATTGCCAACTGCCTCACTGGAGGAGTGCATTGCGTTCCCTAAAACAAGTAAACAACAGAGCTACAGAGCCAAGGGCACTTCCAGTCTAGGGAATATACATTGGGAAAACTGAAAATCAATAAGACAGAGCCACCCCCAAATTTAGGGCTGCACTGCTTACAAGAACCTCAACTTGGGTACACCTTAAATATCCCAGGAAATATAAAAATGGTTCAAAAAACTGTGGTATTTATGACCGATGGAATATCCCTCAGCCATGAAATCAATGTCATAAGACCAGGAGCAGCAAAGTGAGTGGATTCAGGTACGATGCTTCTAAGTGAAATAAGTCACACAGAAAAAGAAACCTCTCCTAAGATATGACTTATGAAGATCCTGTAAACATGGCTACACATGAACTGAGTTAGGAAAGAGAACAGAGTCTCACATTTAGAAAACTCTCTTATGCCTGCTTAAGGGGAAAGGAGAGGTGGGGTGAGGCATAAAACCAGAGTTTGATATAAGCACAGGTACCATTTCCAAAACCAACTGTGGAATAGAAAAGACCTACACCTTCCTCAGTGAAAGGGACTCAAAACCCCATATTTCCCGCAGAGGAATAGATCTGACTAGTAAGAATCTTAAAACCTATGTATTGATATGTCTCTGTAAGGGAATCAAGTGTGTCTAGACTGGCATAAACATGGCAGAGAGAATCATCTCAAATCCACTGTAAAAAGGAATTTCAAAAACAAAACCAAAAAACAGGGAAATTCTTTACATTTCCTTCAGGGTCTCTGATGAAACCTGGAAAAACCCTGTCTACAATGACAGCTGGATGTGGCATAGGGCTGGACACTTGGGACTGAGAGGATTGGTGAGATTGGGTGAGCAAATGCAGACCCTTTAAAGCAAAAATGCATGGCCCCCATTCCAAGGTTCCCAAATCTCCAGGTTGAAGGGAATATTACTACAGCTATAACATGTACGGGAATCCTAGAAAATGGACACACTGTGAATACAAAAGGTTTCTAAAACTCAACGAGTAGTCCCTCTCCTGGTGCTCCGGTTTGACTTTCCAACTGCTTTACTATCAATCTCCCAAGTTTGAGAGACAGCCCCTTTAACCTCCTGGTTCGCACAGGTTGCCAATTTGGCAGAGGAAGGAAGGGAAGAGGGAGAACCAATGAGAGAGTTACTGTTAGGCATTTGGACGGACACATGTCACTCTAATTTCCCGGCAGGAAGAAGAATTAAACAGAGTCTCAGCCACCCACCGGGAACCAGTATAGGCCCTGAACCAAAATTTTGGACTTGCGTACAGCTCAAAAAAACGAGTTGGAAAATGGAGCTCAGGGCCACAGCAATTCACAAACTGGCAGAGTAATAAAGGACAACTATCGTCCAAAAATCTGTTCAGGGAAGGCAACGAGGCAGACTTGAAAGCCAGGCAGAAGAGCAGGAAACAGATTTCAAGAGGTACGTTGGAATCGCCTTTAAAGCACAGGAAGAGGGGCACAACTTCGACAATGACGCAGTTGGCCAAAAAGGGCGTATGCGTCTTCTCCTGAATATATTCAGGAGAAAACGCATACGCCCTTTTTGGCCAAACAAGCAAGCGGGCAATGCAAATCTGCACTACAAAGAAGTTTCACTTCCCACCGGTCAAAAGGGACATCCACAAAATGTGTAAAAACCAGAAAGGCAAGACAGGCCCTGGAGAACAGGGAGCCTTGTTATGCTGATGGGCGGGATGTAAATTGCCAACTGCCTCACTGGAGGAGTGCATTGCGTTCCCTAAAACAAGTAAACAACAGAGCTACAGAGCCAAGGGCACTTCCAGTCTAGGGAATATACATTGGGAAAACTGAAAATGAAGAAGACAGAGCCACCCCCTAATTTAGGGCTGCACTGCTTACAAGAACCTCAACTTGGGTACACCTTAAATATCCCAGGAAATATAAAAATGGTTCAAAAAACTGTGGTATTTATGTCCGATGGAATATCCCTCAGCCATGAAATCAATGTCATAAGACCAGGAGCAGCAAAGTGAGTGGATTCAGGTACGATGATTCTAAGTGAAATAAGTCACACAGAAAAAGAAACTTATCATAAGATATGACTTATGAAGATCCTGTAAACATGGCTACACATGAACTGAGTTAGGAAAGAGAACAGAGTCTCACATTTAGAAAACACTCTTATGCCTGCTTAAGGGGAAAGGAGAGGTGGGGTGATGCATAAACCCGAGTTTGATATAAGCACAGGTACCATTTCCAAAACCAACTGTGGAATAGACAAGACCTACACCTTCCTCAGTGAAAGGGACTCAAAACCCCATATTTCCCGCAGAGGAATAGATCTGACTAGTAAGAATCTTAAAACCTATGTATTGATATGTCTCTGTAAGGGAATCAAGTGTGTCTAGACTGGCATAAACATGGCAGAGAGAATCAGCTCAAACCCACTAAAAAAAGGAATTTCAAAAACAAAACCAAAAAACAGGGAAATTCTTTACATTTCCTTCAGGGTCTCTGATGAAACCTGGAAAAAACCTGTCTACAATGACAGCTGGATGTGGCATAAGGCTGGACACTTGGGACTGAGAGGATTGGTGAGATTGGTTGAGCAAATGCAGACCCTTTAAAGCAAAAATGCATGGCCCCCATTCCATGGGTCCCAACTCTCCAGGTTGAAGGGAATATTACTACAGCTATAACATGTACGGGAATCCTAGAAAATGGACACACTGTGAATACAAAAGGTTTCTAAAACTCAACGAGTAGTCCCTCTCCTGGTGCTCCGGTTTGACTTTCCAACTGCTTTACTATCAATCTCCCAATTTGAGAGACAGCCCCTTTAACCTCCTGGTTCGCACAGGTTGCCAATTTGGCAGAGGAAGGAAGGGAAGAGGGAGAACCAATGAGAGAGTTACTGTTAGGCATTTGGACGGACACATGTCACTCTAATTTCCCGGCAGGAAGAAGAATTAAACAGAGTCTCAGCCACCCACCGGGAACCAGTATAGGCCCTGAACCAAAATTTTGGACTTGCGTACAGCTAAAAAAAACGAGTTGGAAAATGGAGCTCAGGGCCACAGCAATTCACAAACTGGCAGAGTAATAAAGGACAACTATCGTCCAAAAATCTGTTCAGGGAAGGCAACGAGGCAGACTTGAAAGCCAGGCAGAAGAGCAGGAAACAGATTTCAAGAGGTACGTAGGAATCACCTTTAAAGGACAGGAAGAGGGGCACAACTTCGACAATGACGCAGTTGGCCAAAAAGTGCGTATGCGTTTTCTCCTGAATATATTCAGGAGAAAACGCATACGCCCTTTTTGGCCAAACAAGCAAGCGGGCAATGCAAATCTGCACTACAAAGAAGTATCACTTCCCACCGGTCAAAAGGGACATCCACAAAATGTGTAAAAACCAGAAAGGCAAGACAGGCCCTGGAGAACAGGGAGCCTTGTTATGCTGATGGGCGGGATGTAAATTGCCAACTGCCTCACTGGAGGAGTGCATTGCGTTCCCTAAAACAAGTAAACAACAGAGCTACAGAGCCAAGGGCACTTCCAGTCTAGGGAATATACATTGGGAAAACTGAAAATCAATAAGACAGAGCCACCCCCAAATTTAGGGCTGCACTGCTTACAAGAACCTCAACTTGGGTACACCTTAAATATCCCAGGAAATATAAAAATGGTTCAAAAAACTGTGGTATTTATGTCCGATGGAATATCCCTCAGCCATGAAATCAATGTCATAAGACCAGGAGCAGCAAAGTGAGTGGATTCAGGTAAGATGATTCTAAGTGAAATAAGTCACACAGAAAAGGAAACTTATCATAAGATATGACTTATGAAGATCCGGTAAACATGGCTACACATGAACTGTGTTAGGAAAGAGAACAGAGTCTCACATTTAGAAAACACTCTTATGCCTGCTTAAGGGGAAAGGAGAGGTGGGGTGATGCATAAAACCAGAGTTTGATATAAGCACAGGTACCATTTCCAAAACCAACTGTGCAATAGACAAGACCTACACCTTCCTCAGTGAAAGGGACTCAAAACCCCATATTTCCCGCAGCGGAATAGATCTGACAAGTAAGAATCTTAAAACCTATGTATTGATATGTCTCTGTAAGGGAATCAAGTGTGTCTAGACTGGCATACACATGGCAGAGAGAATCAGCTCAAACCCACTATAAAAAGGAATTTCAAAAACAAAACCAAAAAACAGGGAAATTCTTTACATTTCCTTCAGGGTCTCTGATGAAACCTGGAAAAACCCTGTCTACAATGACAGCTGGATGTGGCATAAGGCTGGACACTTGGGACTGAGAGGATTGGTGAGATTGGGTGAGCAAATGCAGACCCTTTAAAGCAAAAATGTATGGCCCCATTCCATGGGACCCAACTCTCCAGGTTGAAGGGAATATTACTACAGCTATAACATGTACGGGAAACCTAGAGAATGGACACACTGTGAATACAAAAGGTTTCTAAAACTCAACGAGTAGTCCCTCTCCTGGTGCTCCGGTTTGACTTTCCAACTGCTTTACTATCAATCTTCCAACTTGGAGAGACAGCCCCTTTAACCTCCTGGTTCGCACAGGTTGCCAATTTGGCAGAGGATGGAAGGGAAGAGGGAGAACCAATGAGAGAGTTACTGTTAGGCATTTGGACGGGCACATGTCACTCTAATTTCCCGGCAGGAAGAAGAATTAACCAGAGTCTCAGCCACCCACCGGGAACCAGTATAGGTCCTGAACCAAAATTTTGGACTTGCGTACAGCTCACAAAAAACGAGTTTGAAAATGGAGCTCAGGGCCACAGCAATTCACAAACTGGCAGAGTAATAAAGGACAACTATCGTCCAAAAATCTGTTGAGGGAAGGCAACGAGGCAGACTTGAAAGCCAGGCAGAATAGCAGGAAACAGATTTCAAAAGGTACGTAGGAATCACCTTTAAAGCACAGGAAGAGGGGCACAACTTCGACAATGACGCAGTTGGCCAAAAAGGGCGTATGCGTTTTCTCCTGAATATATTCAGGAGAAAACGCATACGCCCTTTTTGGCCAAACAAGCAAGCGGGCAATGCAAATCTGCACTACAAAGAAGTATCACTTCCCACCGGTCAAAAGGGACATCCACAAAATGTGTAAAAACCAGAAAGGCAAGACAGGCCCTGGAGAACAGGGAGCCTTGTTATGCTGATGGGCGGGATGTAAATTGCCAACTGCCTCACTGGAGGAGTGCATTGCGTTCCCTAAAACAAGTAAACAACAGAGCTACAGAGCCAAGGGCACTTCCAGTCTAGGGAATATACATTGGGAAAACTGAAAATCAATAAGACAGAGCCACCCCCAAATTTAGGGCTGCACTCCTTACAAGAACCTCAACTTGGGTACACCTTAAATATCCCAGGAAATATAAAAATGGTTCAAAAAACTGTGGTATTTATGTCCGATGGAATATCCCTCAGCCATGAAATCAATGTCATAAGACCAGGAGCAGCAAAGTGAGTGGATTCAGGTACGATGATTCTAAGTGAAATAAGTCACACAGAAAAAGAAACTTATCATAAGATATGACTTATGAAGATCCGGTAAACATGGCTACACATGAACTGAGTTAGGAAAGAGAACAGAGTCTCACATTTAGAAAACACTCTTATGCCTGCTTAAGGGGAAAGGAGAGGTGGGGTGATGCATAAACCCGAGTTTGATATAAGCACAGGTACCATTTCCAAAACCAACTGTGGAATAGACAAGACCTACACCTTCCTCAGTGAAAGGGACTCAAAACCCCATATTTCCCGCAGAGGAATAGATCTGACTAGTAAGAATCTTAAAACCTATGTATTGATATGTCTCTGTAAGGGAATCAAGTGTGTCTAGAATGGCATAAACATGGCAGAGAGAATCAGCTCAAACCCACTCTAAAATGGAATTTCAGAAACAAAACCAAAAAACAGGGAAATTCTTTACATTTCCTTCAGGGTCTCTGATGAAACCTGGAAAAACCCTGTCTACAATGACAGCTGGATGTGGCATAAGGCTGGACACTTGGCACTGAGAGCATTGGTGAGATTGGGTGAGCAAATGCAGACACTTTAAAGCAAAAATGCATGGCCCCCATTCCATGGGTCCCAACTCTCCAGGTTGAAGGGAATATTTCTACAGCTATAACATGTACGGGAAACCTAGAGAATGGACACACTGTGAATACAAAAGGTTTCTAAAACTCAACGAGTAGTTCCTCTCCTGGTGCTCCGGTTTGACTTTCCAACTGCTTTACTATCAATCTCCCAACTTGGAGAGACAGCCCCTTTAACCTCCTGGTTCGCACAGGTTGCCAATTTGGCAGAGGATGGAAGGGAAGAGGGAGAACAAATGAGAGAGTTACTGTTAGGCATTTGGACGGGCACATGTCACTCTAATTTCACGGCAGGAAGAAGAATTAACCAGAGTCTCAGCCACCCACCGGGAACCAGTATAGGTCCTGAACCAAAATTTTGGACTTGCGTACAGCTCACAAAAAACGAGTTGGGAAATGGAGCTCAGGGCCACAGCAATTCACAAACTGGCAGAGTAATAAAGGACAACTATCGTCCAAAAATCTGTTGAGGGAAGGCAATGAGGCAGACTTGAAAGCCAGGCAGAATAGCAGGAAACAGATTTCAAGAGGTACGTTGGAATCACCTTTAAAGCACAGGAAGAGGGGCACAACTTCGACAATGACGCAGTTGGCCAAAAAGGGCGTATGCGTTTTCTCCTGAATATATTCAGGAGAAAACGCATACGCCCTTTTTGGCCAAACAAGCAAGCGGGCAATGCAAATCTGCACTACAAAGAAGTATCACTTCCCACTCGGCAAAAGGGACATCCACAAAATGTGTAAAAACCAGAAAGGCAAGACAGGCCCTGGAGAACAGGGAGGCTTGTTATGCTGATGGGCGGGATGTAAATTGCCAACTGCGTCACTGGAGGAGTGCATTGTGTTCCCTAAAACAAGTAAACAACAGAGCTACAGAGCCAAGGGCACTTCCAATCTAGGGAATATACATTGGGAAAACTGAAAATCAATAAGACAGAGCCACCCCCAAATTTAGGGCTGCACTGCTTACAAGAACCACAACTTGGGTACACCTTAAATATCCCAGGAAATATAAAAATGGTTCAAAAAACTGTGGTAATTATGTCCGATGGAATATCCCTCAGCCATGAAATCAATGTCATAAGACCAGGAGCAGCAAAGTGAGTGGATTCAGGTACGATGATTCTAAGTGAAATAAGTCACACAGAAAAAGAAACTTATCATAAGATATGACTTATGAAGATCCTGTAAACATGGCTACACATGAACTGAGTTAGGAAAGAGAACAGAGTCTCACATTTAGAAAACACTCTTATGCCTGCTTAAGGGGAAAGGAGAGGTGTGGTGATGCATAAAACCAGAGTTTGATATAAGCACATGTACCATTTCCAAAACCAACTGTGGAATAGAAAAGACCTACAACTTCCTCAGTGAAAGGGACTCAAAACCCCATATTTCCCGCAGAGGAATAGATCTGACTAGTAAGAATCTTAAAACCTATGTATTGATATGTCTCTGTAAGGGAATCAAGTGTGTCTAGACTGGCATAAACATGGCAGAGAGAATCAGCTCAAACCCACTATAAAAAGGAATTTCAAATACAAAACCAAAAAACAGGGAAATTCTTTACATTTCCTTCAGGGTCTCTGATGAAACCTGGAAAAACCCTGTCTACAATGACAGCTGGATGTGGCATAAGGCTGGACACTTGGGACTGAGAGGATTGGTGAGATTGGGTGAGCAAATGCAGACCCTTTAAAGCAAAAATGCATGGTCCCCATTCCATGGGTCCCAACTCTCCAGGTTGAAGGGAATATTACTACAGCTATAACATGTACGGGAAACCTAGAGAATGGACACACTGTGAATACAAAAGGTTTCTAAAACTCAACGCGTTGTCCCTCTCCTGGTGCTCCGCTTTGACTTTCCAACTGCTTTACTATCAATCTCCCAACTTGGAGAGACAGCCCCTTTAACCTCCTGGTTCGCACAGGTTGCCAATTTGGCAGAGGATGGAAGGGAAGAGGGAGAACCAATGAGAGAGTTACTGTTAGGCATTTGGACGGGCACATGTCACTCTAATTTCACGGCAGGAAGAAGAATTAACCAGAGTCTCAGCCACCCACCGGGAACCAGTATAGGTCCTGAACCAAAATTTTGGACTTGCGTACAGCTCACAACAAACGAGTTTGAAAATGGAGCTCAGGGCCACAGCAATACACAAACTGGCAGACTAATAAAGGACAACTATCGTCCAAAAATCTGTTGAGGGAAGGCAACGAGGCAGACTTGAAAGCCAGGCAGAATAGCAGGAAACAGATTTCAAGAGGTACGTTGGAATCGCCTTTAAAGCACAGGAAGAGGGGCACAACTTCGACAATGACGCAGTTGGCCAAAAAGGGCGTATGTGTTTTCTCCTGAATATATTCAGGAGAAAACGCATACGCCCTTTTTGGCCAAACAAGCAAGCGGTCAATGCAAATCTGCACTACAAAGTGCAGTCAAAAGGGATATCCACAAAATGTGTAAAAACCAGAAAGGCAAGACAGGCCCTGGAGAACAGGGAGACTTGTTATGCTGATGGGCGGGATGTAAATTGCCAACTGCCTCACTGGAGGAGTGCATTGCGTTCCCTAAAACAAGTAAACAACAGAGCTACAGAGCCAAGGGCACTTCCAGTCTAGGGAATATACATTTGGAAAACTGAAAATCAATAAGACAGAGCCACCCCCAAATTTAGGGCTGCACTGCTTACAAGAACCACAACTTGGGTACACCTTAAATATCCCAGGAAATATAAAAATGGTTCAAAAAACTGTGGTAATTATGTCCGATGGAATATCCCTCAGCCATGAAATCAATGTCATAAGACCAGGAGCAGCAAAGTGAGTGGATTCAGGTACGATGATTCTAAGTGAAATAAGTCACACAGAAAAAGAAACTTATCATAAGATATGACTCATGAAGATCCTGTAAACATGGCTACACATGAACTGAGTTAGGAAAGAGAACAGAGTCTCACATTTAGAAAACACTCTTATGCCTGCATAAGGGGAAAGGAGAGGTGGGGTGATGCATAAAACCAGAGTTTGATATAAGCACAGGTACCATTTCCAAAACCAACTGTGGAATAGAAAAGACCTACACCTTCCTCAGTGAAAGGGACTCAAAACCCCATATTTCCCGCAGAGGAATAGATCTGACTAGTAAGAATCTTAAAATCTATGTATTGATATGTCTCTGTAAGGGAATCAAGTGTGTCTAGACTGGCATAAACATGGCAGAGAGAATCAGCTCAAACCCACTATAAAAAGGAATTTCAAAAACAAAACCAAAAAACAGGGAAATTCTTTACATTTCCTTCAGGGTCTCTGATGAAACCTGGAAAAACCCTGTCTACAATGACAGCTGGATGTGGCATAAGGCTGGACACTTGGGACTGAGAGGATTGGTGAGATTGGGTGAGCAAATGCAGACCCTTTAAAGCAAAAATGCATGGCCCCCATTCCATGGGTCCCAACTCTCCAGGTTGAAGGGAATATTACTACAGCTATAACATGTACGGGAAACCTAGAGAATGGACACACTGTGAATACAAAAGGTTTCTAAAACTCAACGAGTAGTCCCTCTCCTGGTGCTCCGGTTTGACTTTCCAACTGCTTTACTATCAATCTCCCAACTTGGAGAGACAGCCCCTTTAACCTCCTGGTTCGCACAGGTTGCCAATTTGGCAGAGGATGGAAGGGAAGAGGGAGAACCAATGAGAGAGTTACTGTTAGGCATTTGGACGGGCACATGTCACTCTAATTTCCCGGCAGGAAGAAGAATTAACCAGAGTCTCAGCCACCCACCGGGAACAAGTATAGGTCCTGAACCAAAATTTTGGACTTGCGTACAGCTCACAAAAACAGAGTTGGAAAATGGAGCTCAGGGCCACAGCAATTCACAAACTGGCAGAGTAATAAAGGACAACTATCGTCCAAAAATCTGTTGAGGGAAGGCAACGAGGCAGACTTGAAAGCCAGGCAGAATAGCAGGAAACAGATTTCAAGAGGTACGTTGGAATCGCCTTTAAAGCACAGGAAGAGGGGCACAACATCGACAATGACGCAGTTGGCCAAAAAGGGCGTATGCGTTTTCTCCTGAATATATTCAGGAGAAAACGCATACGCCCTTTTTGGCCAAACAAGCAAGCGGGCAATGCAAATCTGCACTACAAAGAAGTATCACTTCCCAGCGGTCAAAAGGGACATCCACAAAATGTGTAAAAACCAGAAAGGAAAGACAGGCCCTGGAGAACAGGGATCCTTGTTATGCTGATGGGCGGGATGTAAATTGTCAACTGCCTCACTGGAGGAGTGCATTGCGTTCCCTAAAACGAGTAAACAACAGAGCTACAGAGCCAAGGGCACTTCCAGTCTAGGGAATATACATTGGGAAAACTGAACATCAAGAAGACAGAGCCACCCGCAAATTTAGGGCTGCACTGCTTACAAGAACCTCAACTTGGGTACACCTTAAATATCCCAAGAAATATAAAAATGGTTCAAAAAAATGTGGTAATTATGTCCGATGGAATACCCCTCAGCCATGAAATCAATGTCATAAGACCAGGAGCAGCAAAGTGAGTGGATTCAGGTACGATGATTCTAAGTGAAATAAGTCACACCGAAAAAGAAACTTATCATAAGATATGACTTATGAAGATCCTGTAAACATGGCTACACATGAACTGAGTTAGGAAAGAGAACAGAGTCTCACATTTAGAAAACACTCTTATGCCTGCTTAAGGGGAAAGGAGAGGTGGGGTGATGCATAAAACCAGAGTTTGATATAAGCACAGGTACCATTTCCAAAACCAACTGTGGAATAGACAAGACCTACACCTTCCTCAGTGAAAGGGACTCAAAACCCCATATTTCCCGCAGAGGAATAGATCTGACTAGTAAGAATCTTAAAACCTATGTATTGATATGTCTCTGTAAGGGAATCAAGTGTGTCTAGACTGGCATAAACATGGCAGAGAGAATCAGCTCAAACCCACTATAAAAAGGAATTTCAAAAACAATACCAAAAAACAGGGAAATTCTTTACATTTCCTTCAGGGTCTCTGATGAAACCTGGAAAAACCCTGTCTACAATGACAGCTGGATGTGGCATAATGCTGGACACTTGGGACTGAGAGGATTGGTGAGATTGGGTGAGCAAATGCAGACCCTTTAAAGCAAAAATGCATGGCCCCCATTCCATGGGTCCCAACTCTCCAGGTTGAAGGGAATATTACTACAGCTATAACATGTACGGGAAACCTAGAGAATGGACACACAGTGAATACAAAATGTTTCTAAAACTCAACGAGTAGTCCCTCTCCTGGTGCTCCGGTTTGACTTTCCAACTGCTTTACTATCAATCTCCCAAGTTGGAGAGACAGCCCCTTTAACCTCCTGGTTCGCACAGGTTGCCAATTTGGCAGAGGGTGGAAGGGAAGAGGGAGAACCAATGAGAGAGTTACTGTTAGGCATTTGGATGGGCACATGTCACTCTAATTTCCCGGCAGGATAAAGAATTAACCAGAGTCTCAGCCACCCACCGGGAACCAGTATAGGTCCTGAACCAAAATTTTGGACTTGCGTACAGCTCACAAAAAACGAGTTGGAAAATGGAGCTCAGGGCCACAGCAATTCACAAACTGGCAGAGTAATAAAGGAAAACTATCGTCCAAAAATCTGTTGAGGGAAGGCAATGAGGTAGACTTGAAAGCCAGGCAGAATAGCAGGAAACAGACTTCAAGAGGTACGTAGGAATCGCCTTTAAAGCACAGGAAGAGGGGCACAACTTCGACAATGACACAGTTGGCCAAAAAGGGCGTATGCGTTTTCTCCTGAATATATTCAGGAGAAAACGCATACGCCCTTTTTGGCCAAACAAGCAAGCGGGCAATGCAAATCTGCAATACAAAGAAGTATCACTTCCCGCCGGTCAAAAGGGACATCCACAAAATGTGTAAAAACCAGAAAGGCAAGACAGGCCCTGGAGAACAGGGAGACTTGTTATGCTGATGGGCGGGATGTAAATTGCCAACTGCCTCACTGGAGGAGTGCATTGCGCTCCCTAAAACAAGTAAACAACAGAGCTACAGAGCCAAGGGCACTTCCGGTCTAGGGAATATACATTGGGAAAACTGAAAATCAATAAGACAGAGCCACCCCCAAATTTAGGGCTGCACTGCTTACAAGAACCTCAACTTGGGTACACCTTAAATATCGCAGGAAATATAAAAATGGTTCAAAAAACTGTGGTATTTATGTCCGATGTAATATCCCAGAGCCATGAAATCAATGTCATAAGACCAGGAGCAGCAAAGTGAGTGGATTCAGGTACGATGATTCTAAGTGAAATAAGTCACACAGAAAAAGAAACTTATCATAAGATATGACTTATGAAGATCCTGTAAACATGGCTACACATGAACTGAGTTAGGAAAGAGACCAGAGTCTCACATTTAGAAAACACTCTTATGCCTGCTTAAGGGGAAAGGAGAGGTGGGGTGATGCATAAAACCAGAGTTTGATATAAGCACAGGTACCATTTCCAAAACCAATTGTGGAATAGACAAGACCTACACCTTCCTCAGTGAAAGGGACTCAAAACCCCATATTTCCCACAGAGGAATAGATCTGACTAGTAAGAATCTTAAAACCTATGTATTGATATGTCTCTGTAAGGGAATCAAGTGTGTCTAGACTGGCATAAACACGGCAGAGAGAATCAGCTCAAACCCACTCTAAAAAGGAATTTCAAAAACAAAACCAAAAAACAGGGAAATTCTTTACATTTCCTTCAGGGTCTCTGAGGAAACCTGGAAAAACCCTGCCTACAATGACAGCTGGATGTGGCATAAGGCTGGACACTTGGGACTGAGAGGATTGGTGAGATTGGGTGAGCAAATGCAGACCCTTTAAAGCAAAAATGCATGGCCCCATTCCATGTGTCCCAACTCTCCAGGTTGAAGGGAATATTACTACAGCTATAACATGTATGGGAATCCTAGAAAATGGACACACTGTGAATACAAAAAGTTTCTAAAACTCAACGAGTAGTCCCTCTCCTGGTGCTCCGGTTTGACTTTCCAACTGCTTTACTATCAATCTCACAACTTGGAGAGACAGCCCCTTTAACCTCCTGGTTCGCACAGGTTGCCAATTTGGCAGAGGATGGAAGGGAAGAGGGAGAACCAATGAGAGAGTTACTGTTAGGCATTTGGATGGGCACATGTCACTCTAATTTCCCGGCAGGATAAAGAATTAACCAGAGTCTCAGCCACCCACCGGGAACCAGTATAGGTCCTGAACCAAAATTTTGGACTTGCGTACAGCTCACAAAAAACGAGTTGGAAAATGGAGCTCAGGGCCACAGCAATTCACAAACTGGCAGAGTAATAAAGGAAAACTATCGTCCAAAAATCTGTTGAGGGAAGGCAATGAGGCAGACTTGAAAGCCAGGCAGAATAGCAGGAAACAGATTTCAAGAGGTACGTTGGAATCGCCTTTAAAGCACAGGAAGAGGGGCACAACTTCGACAATGACACAGTTGGCCAAAAAGGGCGTATGCGTTTTCTCCTGAATATATTCAGGAGAAAACGCATACGCCCTTTTTGGCCAAACAAGCAAGCGGGCAATGCAAATCTGCACTACAAAGAAGTATCACTTCCCAACGGTCAAAAGGGACATCCACAAAATGTGTAAAAACCAGAAAGGCAAGACAGGCCCTGGAGAACAGGGAGCCTTGTTATGCTGATGGGCGGGATGTAAATTGCCAACTGCCTCACTGGAGGAGTGCATTGCGCTCCCTAAAACAAGTAAACAACAGAGCTACAGAGCCAAGGGCACTTCCGGTCTAGGGAATATACATTGGGAAAACTGAAAATCAATAAGACAGAGCCACACCCAAATTTAGGGCTGCACTGCTTACAAGAACCTCAACTTGGGTACACCTTAAATATCGCAGGAAATATAAAAATGGTTCAAAAAACTGTGGTATTTATGTCCGATGTAATATCCCAGAGCCATGAAATCAATGTCATAAGACCAGGAGCAGCAAAGTGAGTGGATTCAGGTACGATGATTCTAAGTGAAATAAGTCACACAGAAAAAGAAACTTATCATAAGATATGACTTATGAAGATCCTGTAAACATGGCTACACATGAACTGAGTTAGGAAAGAGACCAGAGTCTCACATTTAGAAAACACTCTTATGCCTGCTTAAGGGGAAAGGAGAGGTGGGGTGATGCATAAAACCAGAGTTTGATATAAGCACAGGTACCATTTCCAAAACCAACTGTGGAATAGACAAGACCTACACCTTCCTCAGTGAAAGGGACTCAAAACCCCATATTTCCCACAGAGGAATAGATCTGACTAGTAAGAATCTTAAAACCTATGTATTGATATGTCTCTGTAAGGGAATCAAGTGTGTCTAGACTGGCATAAACACGGCAGAGAGAATCAGCTCAAACCCACTCTAAAAAGTAATTTCAAATACAAAACCAAAAAACAGGGAACTTCTTTACATTTCCTTCAGGGTCTCTGAGGAAACCTGGAAAAAACCTGTCTACAATGACAGCTGGATGTGGCATAAGGCTGGACACTTGGGACTGAGAGGATTGGTGAGATTGGGTGAGCAAATGCAGACCCTTTAAAGCAAAAATGCATGGCCCCCATTGCATGGGTCCCAACTCTCCAGGTTGAAGGGAATATTACTACAGCTATAACATGTACGGGAAACCTAGAGAATGGACACACTGTGAATACAAAAGGTATCTAAAACTCAACGAGTAGTCCCTCTCCTGGTGCTCCGGTTTGACTTTCCAACTGCTTTACTATCAATCTCCCATCTTGGAGAGACAGCCCCTTTAACCTCCTGGTTCGCACAGGTTGCCAATTTGGCAGAGGATGGAAGGGAAGAGGGAGAACCAATGAGAGAGTAGCTGTTAGGCATTTGGACGGGCACATGTCACTCTAATTTCCCGGCAGGAAGAAGAATTAACCAGAGTCTCAGCCACCCACCGGGAACCAGTATAGGTCCTGAACCAAAATTTTGGACTTGCGTACAGCTCACAAAAAACGAGTTGGATAATGGAGCTCAGGGCCACAGCAATTCACAAACTGGCAGACTAATAAAGGACAACTATCGTCAAAAATCTGTTGATGGAAGGCAACGAGGCAGACTTGAAAGCCAGGCAGAATAGCAGGAAACAGATTTCAAGAGGTACGTTGGAATCGCCTTTAAAGCACAGGAAGATGGGCACAACTGCGACAATGACGCAGTTGGCCAAAAAGGGCGTATGCGTTTTCTCCTGAATATATTCAGGAGAAAACGCATACGCCCTTTTTGGCCAAACAAGCAAGCGGGTAATGCAAATCTGCACTACAAAGAAGTATCACTTCCCACCGGTCAATAGGGACATCCACAAAATGTGTAAAAACCAGAAAGGCAAGACAGGCCCTGGAGAACAGGGAGCCTTGTTATGCTGATGGGCGGGATGTAAATTGCCAACTGCCTCACTGGAGGAGTGCATTGCGTTCCCTAAAACAAGTAAACAACAGAGCTACAGAGCCAAGGGCACTTCCAGTCTAGGGAATATACATTGGGAAAACTGAAAATCAATAAGACAGAGCCACCCCCAAATTTAGGGCGGCACTGCTTACAAGAACCTCAACTTGGGTACACCTTAAATATCACAGGAAATATAAAAATGGTTCAAAAAACTGTGGTATTTATGTCCGATGGAATATCCCTCAGCCATGAAATCAATGTCATAAGACCACGAGCAGCAAAGTGAGTGGATTCAGGTACGATGATTCTAAGTGAAATAAGTCACAGCGAAAAAGAAACTTATCATAAGATATGACTTATGAAGATGCTGTAAACATGGCTACACATGAACTGAGTTAGGAAAGAGAACAGTCTCACATTTAGAAAACACTCTTATGCCTGCTTAAGGGGAAAGGAGAGGTGGGGTGATGCATAAAACCAGAGTTTGATATAAGCACAGGTACCATTTCCAAAACCAACTGTGGAATAGACAAGACCTACACCTTCCTCAGTGAAAGGGACTCAAAACCCCATATTTCCCGCAGAGGAATAGATCTGACTAGTAAGAATCTTAAAACCTATGTATTGATATGTCTCTGTAAGGGAATCAAGTGTGTCTAGACTGGCATAAACATGGCAGAGAGAATCAGCTCAAATCCACTATAAAAAGGAATTTCAAAAACAAAACCAAAAAACAGGGAACTTCTTTACATTTCCTTCAGGGTCTCTGATGAAACCTGGAAAAACCCTGTCTACAATGACAGCTGGATGTGGCATAGGGCTGGACACTTGGGACTGAGAGGATTGGTGAGATTGGGTGAGCAAATGCAGACCCTTTAAAGCAAAAATGCATGGCCCCCATTCCATGGTTCCCAACTCTCCAGGTTGAAGGGAATATTACTACAGCTATAACATGTACGGGAAACCTAGAGAATGGACACACTGTGAATACAAAAGGTTTCTAAAACTCAACGAGTAGTCCCTCTCCTGGTGCTCCGGTTTGACTTTCCAACTGCTTTACTATCAATCTCCCAAGTTGGAGAGACAGACCCTTTAACCTCCTGGTTCGCACAGGTTGCCAATTTGGCAGAGGATGGAAGGGAAGAGGGAGAACCAATGAGAGAGTTACTGTTAGGCATTTGGACGGGCACATGTCACTCTAATTTCCCGGGAGGAAGAAGAATTAACCAGAGTCTCAGCCACCCACCGGGAACCAGTATAGGCCCTGAACCAAAATTTTGGACTTGCGTACAGCTCAAAAAAACGAGTTGGAAATGGAGCTCAGGGCCACAGCAATTCACAAACTGGCAGAGTAATAAAGGACAACTATCGTCCAAAAATCTGTTGAGGGAAGGCAACGAGGCAGACTTGAAAGCCAGGCAGAATAGCAGGAAACAGATTTCAAGAGGTACGTTGGAATCGCCTTTAAAGCACAGGAAGAGGGGCACAACTTCGACAATGACGCAGTTGGCCAAAAAGGGCGTATGCGTTTTCTCCTGAATATATTCAGGAGAAAACGCATACGCCCTTTTTGTCCAAACAAGCAAGCGGGCAATGCAAATCTGCACTACAAAAAAGCATCACTACCCACCGGTCAAAAGGGACATCCACAAAATGTGTAAAAACCAGAAAGGCAAGACTGGCCCTGGAGAACAGGGAGCCTTGTTATGCTGATGGGCGGGATGTAAATTGCCAACTGCCTCACTGGAGGAGTGCATTGCGTTCCCAAAAACAAGTAAAAAACAGAGCTACAGAGCCAAGGGCACTTCCAGTCTAGGGAACATACATTGGGAAAACTGAAAATCAATAAGACAGAGCCACCCCCAAATTTAGGGCTGCACTGCTTACAAGAACCTCAACTTGGGTACACCTTAAATATCCCAGGAAATATAAAAATGGTTCAAAAAACTGTAGTATTTATGTCCGATGGAATATCCCTAAGCCATGAAATCAATGTCATAAGACCAGGAGCAGCAAAGTGAGTGGATTCAGGTACGATGATTCTAAGTGAAATAAGTCACACCGAAAAAGAAACTTATCATAAGATATGACTTATGAAGATCCTGTAAACATGGCTACACATGAACTGAGTTAGGAAAGAGAACAGAGTCTCACATTTAGAAAACACTCTTATGCCTGCTTAAGGGGAAAGGAGAGGTGGGGTGATGCATAAAACCAGAGTTTGATATAAGCACATGTACCATTTCCAAAACCAACTGTGGAATAGAAAAGACCTACACCTTCCTCAGTGAAAGAGACTCAAAACCCCATATTTCCCGCAGAGGAATAGATCTGACTAGTAAGAATCTTAAAACCTATATATTGATATGTCTCTGTAAGGGAATCAAGTGTGTCTAGACTGGCATAAACATGGCAGAGAGAATCAGCTCAAACCCACTCTAAAAAGGAATTTCAAAAACAAAACCAAAAAACAGGGAAATTCTTTACATTTCCTTCAGGGTCTCTGAGGAAACCTGGAAAAACCCTGTCTACAATGACAGCTGGATGTGGCATAAGGCTGGACACTTGGGACTGAGAGGATTGGTGAGATTGGGTGAGCAAATGCAGACCCTTTAAAGCAAAAATGCATGGCCCCCATTCCATGGGTCCCAACTCTCCAGGTTGAAGGGAATATTACTACAGCTATAACATGTACGGGAAACCTAGAGAATGGACACACAGTGAATACAAAAGGTTTCTAAAACTCAACGAGTAGTCCCTCTCCTGGTGCTCCGGTTTGACTTTCCAACTGCTTTACTATCAATCTCCCAACTTGGAGAGACAGCCCCTTTAACCTCCTGGTTCGCACAGGTTGCCAATTTGGCAGAGGATGGAAGGGAAGAGGGAGAACCAATGAGAGAGTAGCTGTTAGGCATTTGGACGGGCACATGTCACTCTAATTTCCCGGCAGGAAGAAGAATTAACCAGAGTCTCAGCCACCCACCGGGAACCAGTATAGGTCCTGAACCAAAATTTTGGACTTGCGTACAGCTCACAAAAAACGAGTTGGATAATGGAGCTCAGGGCCACAGCAATTCACAAACTGGCAGAGTAATAAAGGACAACTATCGTCCAAAAATCTGTTGATGGAAGGCAACGAGGCAGACTTGAAAGCCAGGCAGAATAGCAGGAAACAGATTTCAAGAGGTACGTTGGAATCGCCTTTAAAGCACAGGAAGATGGGCACAACTTCGACAATGACGAAGTTGGCCAAAAAGGGCGTATGCGTTTTCTCCTGAATATATTCAGGAGAAAACGCATACGCCCTTTTTGGCCAAACAAGCAAGCGGGCAATGCAAATCTGCACTACAAAGAAGTATCACTTCCCACCGGTCAAAAGGGACATCCACAAAATGTGTAAAAACCAGAAAGGCAAGACAGGCCCTGGAGAACAGGGAGCCTTGTTATGCTGATGGGTGGGATGTAAATTGCCAACTGCCTCACTGGAGGAGTGCATTGCGTTCCCTAAAACAAGTAAACAACAGAGCTACAGAGCCAAGGGCACTTCCAGTCTAGGGAATATACATCGGGAAAACTGAAAATCAATAAGACAGAGCCACACCCAAATTTAGGGCGGCACTGCTTACAAGAACCTCAACTTGGGTACACCTTAAATATCACAGGAAATATAAAAATGGTTCAAAAAACTGTGGTATTTATGTCCGATGGAATATCCCTCAGCCATGAAATCAATGTCATAAGACCACGAGCAGCAAAGTGAGTGGATTCAGGTACGATGATTCTAAGTGAAATAAGTCACACCGAAAAAGAAACTTATCATAAGATATGACTTATGAAGATGCTGTAAACATGGCTACACATGAACTGAGTTAGGAAAGAGACCAAAGTCTCACATTTAGAAAACACTCTTATGCCTGCTTAAGGGGAAAGGAGAGGTGGGGTGATGCATAAAACCAGAGTTTGATATAAGCACAGGTACCATTTCCAAAACCAACTGTGGAATAGACAAGACCTACACCTTCCTCAGTGAAAGGGACTCAAAACCCCATATTTCCCGCAGAGGAATAGATCTGACTAGTAAGAATCTTAAAACCTATGTATTGATATGTCTCTGTAAGGGAATCAAGTGTGTCTAGACTGGCATAAACATGGCAGAGAGAATCAGCTCAAATCCACTATAAAAAGGAATTTCAAAAACACAACCAAAAAACAGGGAACTTCTTTACATTTCCTTCAGGGTCTCTGATGAAACCTGGAAAAACCCTGTCTACAATGACAGCTGGATGTGGCATAGGGCTGGACACTTGGGACTGAGAGGATTGGTGAGATTGGGTGAGCAAATGCAGACCCTTTAAAGCAAAAATGCATGGCCCCCATTCCATGGGTCCCAACTCTCCAGGTTGAAGGGAATATTACTACAGCTATAACATGTACGGGAAACCTAGAGAATGGACACACTGTGAATACAAAAGGTTTCTAAAACTCAACGAGTAGTCCCTCTCCTGGTGCTCCGGTTTGACTTTCCAACTGCTTTACTATCAATCTCCCAACTTGGAGAGACAGCCCCTTTAACCTCCTGGTTCGCACAGGTTGCCAATTTGGCAGCGGATGGAAGGGAAGAGGGAGAACCAATGAGAGAGTAGCTGTTAGGCATTTGGACGGGCACATGTCACTCTAATTTCCCGGCAGGAAGAAGAATTAACCAGAGTCTCAGCCACCCACCGGGAACCAGTATAGGTCCTGAACCAAAATTTGGACTTGCGTACAGCTCACAAAAAACGAGTTGGAAAATGGAGCTCAGGGCCACAGCAATTCACAAACTGGCAGAGTAATAAAGGACAACTATCGTCCAAAAATCTGTTGAGGGAAGGCAATGAGGCAGACTGGAAAGCCAGGCAGAATAGCAGGAAACAGATTTCAAGAGGTACGTTGGAATCACATTTAAAGCACAGGAAGAGGGGCACAACTTCGACAATGACGCAGTTGGCCAAAAAGGGCGTATGCATTTTCTCCTGAATATATTCAGGAGAAAACGCATACGCCCTTTTTGGCCAAACAAGCAAGCAGGCAATGCAAATCTGCACTACAAAGAAGTATCACTTCCCAACAGTCAAAACGGACATCCACAAAATGTGTATTACCAGAAAGGCAAGACAGGCCCTGGAGAACAGGGAGACTTGTTATGCTGATGGGCGGGATGTAAATTGCCAACTGCCTCACTGGAGGAGTGCATTGCGTTCCCTAAAACAAGTAAACAACAGAGCTACAGAGCCAAGGGCACTTCCAGTCTAGGGAATATACATTGGGAAAACTGAAAATAAATAAGACAGAGCCACCCCCAAATTTAGGGCTGTACTGCTTACAAGAACCACAACTTGGGTACACCTTAAATATCCCAGGATATATTAAAATGGTTCAAAAAACTGTGGTAATTATGTCCGATGGAATATCCCTCAGCCATGAAATCAATGTCATAAGACCAGGAGCAGCAAAGTGAGTGGATTCAGGTACGATGATTCTAAGTGAAATAAGTCACACAGAAAAAGAAACTTATCATAAGATATGACTTATGAAGATCCTGTAAACATGGCTACACATGAACTGAGTTAGGAAAGAGAACAGAGTCTCACATTTAGAAAACACTCTTATGCCTTCTTAAGGGGAAAGGAGAGGTGGTGTGATGCATAAAACCAGAGTTTGATATAAGCACAGGTACCATTTCCAAAACCAACTGTGGAATAGACAAGACCTACACCTTCCTCAGTGAAAGGGCCTCAAAACCCCATATTTCCCGCAGAGGAATAGATCTGACTAGTAAGAATCTTAAAACCTATGTATTGATATGTCTCTGTAAGGGAATCAAGTGTGTCTAGACTGGCATAAACATGGCAGAGAGAATCAGCTCAAACCCACTCTAAAAAGGAATTTCAAAAACAATACGAAAAAACAGGGAAATTCTTTCCATTTCCTTCAGGGTCTCTGATGAAACCTGGAAAAACCCTGTCTACAATGACAGCTGGATGTGGCATAATGCTGGACACTTGGGACTGAGAGGATTGGTGAGATTGGGTGAGCAAATGCAGACCCTTTAAAGCAAAAATGCATGGCCCCCATTCCATGGGTCCCAACTCTCCAGGTTGAAGGGAATATTACTACAGCTATAACATGTACGGGAAACCTAGAGAATGGACACACTGTGAATACAAAAGGTTTCTAAAACTCAACGAGTAGTCCCTCTCCTGGTGCTCCGGTTTGACTTTCCAACTGCTTTACTATCAATCTCCCAAGTTGGAGAGAGAGCCCCTTTAACCTCCTGGTTCGCACAGGTTGCCAATTTGGCAGAGGATGGAAGGGAAGAGGGAGAACCAATGAGAGAGTAGCTGTTAGGCATTTGGACGGGCACATGTCACTCTAATTTCCCGGCAGGAAGAAGAATTAACCAGAGTATCAGCCACCCACCGGGAACCAGAATAGGTCCTGAACCAAAATTTGGACTTGCGTACAGCTCACAAAAACGAGTTGGAAAATGGAGCTCAGGGCCACAGCAATTCACAAACTGGCAGAGTAGTAAAGGACAACTATCGTCCAAAAATCTGTTGAGGGAAGGCAATGAGGCAGACTTGAAAGCCAGGCAGAATAGCAGGAAACAGATTTCAAGAGGTACGTTGGAATCACCTTTAAAGCACAGGAAGAGGGGCACAACTTCGACAATGACGCATTTGGCCAAAAAGGGCGTATGCATTTTCACCTGAATATATTCAGGAGAAAACGCATACGCCCTTTTTGGCCAAACAAGCAAGCGGGCAATGCAAATCTGCACTACAAAGAAGTATCACTTCCCACCGGTCAAAAGGGACATCCACAAAATGTGTAAAATCCAGAAAGGCAAGACAGGCCCTGGAGAACAGGGAGACTTGTTATGCTGATGGGCGGGATGTAAATTGCCAACTGCCTCACTGGAGGAGTGCATTGCGTTCCCTAAAACAAGTAAACAACAGAGCTACAGAGCCAAGGGCACTTCCAGTCTAGGGAATATACATTGGGAAAACTGAAAATCAATAAGACAGAGCCACCCCCAAATTTAGGGCGGCACTGCTTACAAGAACCTCAACTTGGGTACACCTTAAATATCACAGGAAATATAAAAATGGTTCAAAAAACTGTGGTATTTATGTCCGATGGAATATCCCTCAGCCATGAAATCAATGTCATAAAACCACGAGCAGCAAAGAGAGTGGATTCAGGTACGATGATTCTAAGTGAAATAAGTCACACAGAAAAAGAAACTTATCATAAGATATCACTTATGAAGATCCTGTAAACATGGCTACACATGAACTGAGTTAGGAAAGAGACCAGAGTCTCACATTTAGAAAACACTCTTATGCCTGCTTAAGGGGAAAGGAGAGGTGGGGTGATGCATAAAACCAGAGTTTGATATAAGCACAGGTACCATTTCCAAAACCAACTGTGGAATAGACAAGACCTACACCTTCCTCAGTGAAAGGGACTCAAAACCCCATATTTCCCGCAGAGGAATAGATCTGACTAGTAAGAATCTTAAAACCTATGTATTGATATGTCTCTGTAAGGGAATCAAGTGTGTCTAGACTGGCATAAACATGGCAGAGAGAATCAGCTCAAATCCACTATAAAAAGGAATTTCAAAAACAAAACCAAAAAACAGGGAACTTCTTTACATTTCCTTCAGGGTCTCTGATGAAACCTGGAAAAACCCTGTCTACAATGACAGCTGGATGTGGCATAGTGCTGGACACTTGGGACTGAGAGTATTGGTGAGATTGGATGAGCAAATGCAGACCATTTAAAGCAAAAATGCATGGCCCCCATTCCATGGTTCCCAACTCTCCAGGTTGAAGGGAATATTACTACAGCTATAACATGTACGGGAATCCTAGAAAATGGACACACTGTGAATACAAAAGGTTTCTAAAACTCAACGAGTAGTCCCTCTCCTGGTGCTCCGGTTTGACTTTCCAACTGCTTTACTATCAATCTCCCAACTTGGAGAGACAGCCCCTTTAACCTCCTGGTTCGCACAGGTTGCCAATTTGGCAGAGGATGGAAGGGAAGAGGGAGAACCAATGAGAGAGTAGCTGTTAGGCATTTGGAAGGGCACATGTCACTCTAATTTCCCGGCAGGAAGAAGAATTAACCAGAGTCTCAGCCACCCACCGGGAACCAGTATAGGTCCTGAACCAAAATTTTGGACTTGCGTACAGCTCACAAAAAACGAGTTGGATAATGGGGCTCAGGGCCACAGCAATTCACAAACTGGCAGAGTAATAAAGGACAACTATCGTCCAAAAATCTGTTGAGGGAAGGCAACGAGGCAGACTTGAAAGCCAGGCAGAATAGCAGGAAACAGATTTCAAGAGGTACGTTGGAATCGCCTTTAAAGCACAGGAAGAGGGGCACAACTTCGACAGTGACGCAGTTGGCCAAAAAGGGCGTATGCGTTTTCTCCTGAATATATTCAGGAGAAAACGCATACGCCCTTTTTGGCCAAACAAGCAAGCGGGCAATGCAAATCTGCACTACTAAGAAGTATCACTTCCCACCGGTCAAAAGGGACATCCACAAAATTTGTAAAAACCAGAAAGGCAAGACAGGCCCTGGAGAACAGGGAGCCTTGTTATGCTGATGGGCGGGATGTAAATTGCCAACTGCCTCACTGGAGGAGTGCATTGCGTTCCCTAAAACAAGTGAACAACAGAGCTACAGAGCCAAGGGCACTTCCAGTCTAGGGAATATACATTGGGAAAACTGAAAATCAATAAGACAGAGCCACCCCCAAATTTAGGGCGGCACTGCTTACGAGAACCTCAACTTGGGTACACCTTAAATATCCCAGGAAATATAAAAATGGTTCAAAAAACTGTGGTATTTATGTCCGATGGAATATCCCTCAGCCATGAAATCAATGTCATAAGAGCACGAGCAGCAAAGTGAGTGGACTCAGGTACGATGATTCTAAGTGAAATAAGTCACACCGAAAAAGAAACTTATCATAAGATATGACTTATGAAGATCCTGTAAACATGGCTACACATGAACTGAGTTAGGAAAGAGACCAGAGTCTCACATTTAGAAAACACTCTTATGCCTGCTTAAGGGGAAAGGAGAGGTGGGGTGATGCATAAAACCAGAGTTTGATATAAGCACAGGTACCATTTCCAAAACCAACTGTGGAATAGACAAGACCTACACCTTCCTCAGTGAAAGGGACTCAAAACCCCATATTTCCCGCAGAGGAATAGATCTGACTAGTAAGAATCTTAAAACCTATGTATTGATATGTCTCTGTAAGGGAATCAAGTGTGTCTAGACTGGCATAAACATGGCAGAGAGAATCAGCTCAAACAAACTCTAAAAAGGAATTTCAAAAACAAAACCAAAAAACAGGGAAATTCTTTTCATTTCCTTCAGGGTCTCTGATGAAACCTGGAAAAACCCTGTCTACAATGACAGCTGGATGTGGCATAAGGCTGGACACTTGGGACTGAGAGGATTGGTGAGATTGGGTGAGCAAATGCAGACCCTTTAAAGCAAAAATGCATGGCCCCCATTCCATGGGTCCCAACTCTCCAGGTTGAAGGGAATATTACTACAGCTATAACATGTACGGGAAACCTAGAGAATGGACACACTGTGAATACAAAAGGTTTCTAAAACTCAACGAGTAGTCCCTCTCCTGGTGCTCCGGTTTGACTTTCCAACTGCTTTACTATCAATCTCCCAACTTGGAGAGACAGCCCCTTTAACCTCCTGGTTCGCACAGGTTGCCAATTTGGCAGAGGATGGAAGGGAAGAGGGAGAACCAATGAGAGAGTAGCTGTTAGGCATTTGGACGGGCACATGTCACTCTAATTTCCCGGCAGGAAGAAGAATTAACCAGAGTCTCAGCAACCCACCGGGAACCAGTATAGGTCCTGAACCAAAATTTTGGACTTGCGTACAGCTCACAAAAAACGAGTTGGAAAATGGAGCTCAGGGCCACAGCAATTCACAAACTGGCAGAGTAATAAAGGACAACTATCGTCCAAAAATCTGTTGAGGGAAGGCAACGAGGCAGACTTGAAAGCCAGGCAGAATAGCAGGAAATAGATTTCAAGAGGTACGTTGGAATAGCCTTTAAAGCACAGGAAGATGGGCACAACTTCGACAGTGACGCAGTTGGCCAAAAAGGGCGTATGCGTCTTCTCCTGAATATATTCAGGAGAAGACGCATACGCCCTTTTTGGCCAAACAAGCAAGCGGGCAATGCAAATCTGCACTACAAAGAAGTATCACTTCCCACCGGTCAAAAGGGACATCCACATAATGTGTAAAAAGCAGAAAGGCAAGACTGGCCCTGGAGAACAGGGAGCCTTGTTATGCTGATGGGCGGGATGTAAATTGCCAACTGCCTCACTGGAGGAGTGCATTGCGTTCCCTAAAACAAGTAAACAACCGAGCTACAGAGCCAAGGGCACTTCCAGTGTAGGGAATATACATTGGGATACCTGAAAATCAATAAGACAGAGCCACCCCCAAATTTAGGGCTGCACTGCTTACAAGAACCTCAACTTGGGTACACCTTAAATATCCCAGGAAATATAAAAATGGTTCAAAAAACTGTGGTATTTATGTCCGATGTAATATCCCTCAGCCATGAAATCAATGTCATAAGACCAGGAGCAGCAAAGTGAGTGGATTCAGGTACGATGATTCTAAGTGAAATATGTCACACAGAAAAAGAAACTTATCATAAGATATGACTTATGAAGATCCTGTAAACATGGCTACACATGAACTGAGTTAGGAAAGAGAACAGAGTCTCACATTTAGAAAACACTCTTATGCCTGCTTAAGGGGAAAGGAGAGGTGGGGTGATGCATAAAACCAGAGTTTGATATAAGCACAGGTACCATTTCCAAAACCAACTGTGGAATAGACAAGACCTACACCTTCCTCAGTGAAAGGGACTCAAAACCCCATATTGCCCGCAGAGGAATAGATCTGACTAGTAAGAATCTTAAAACCTATGTATTGATATGTCTCTGTAAGGGAATCAAGTGTGTCTAGACTGGCATAAACACGGCAGAGATAATCAGCTCATACTCACTATAAAAAGGAATTTCAAAAACAAAACCAAAAAACAGGAAATTCTTTACATTTCCTTCAGGGTCTCTGAGGAAACCTGGAAGAACCCTGTCTACAATGAGAGCTGGATGTGGCATAAGGCTGGACACTTGGGACTGAGAGGATTGGTGAGATTGGGTGAGCAAATGCAGACCCTTTAAAGCAAAAATGCATGGCCCCCATTCCATGGGTCCCAACTCTCCAGGTTGAAGGGAATATTACTACAGCTATAACATGTACGGGAAACCTAGAGAATGGACACACTGTGAATACAAAAGGTTTCTAAAACTCAACGAGTAGTCCCTCTCCTGGTGCTCCGGTTTGACTTTCCAACTGCTTTACTATCAATCTCCCAACTTGGAGAGACAGCCCCTTTAACCTCCTGGTTCGCACAGGTTGCCAATTTGGCAGAGGATGGAAGGGAAGAGGGAGAACCAATGAGAGAGTAGCTGTTAGGCATTTGGACGGGCACATGTCACTCTAATTTCCCGGCAGGAAGAAGAATTAACCAGAGTCGCAGCCACCCACCGGGAACCAGTATAGGTCCTGAACCAAAATTTTGGACTTGCGTACAGCTCACAAAAAATGAGTTGGAAAATGGAGCTCAGGGCCACAGCAATTCACAAACCGGCAGAGTAATAAAGGACAACTATCGTCCAAAAATCTGTTGAGGGAAGGCAACGAGGCAGACTTGAAAGCCAGGCAGAATAGCAGGAAACAGATTTCAAGAGGTACGTTGGAATCGCCTTTAAAGCACAGGAAGAGGGGCACAACATCGACAGTGACGCAGTTGGCCAAAAAGGGCGTATGCGTTTTCTCCTGAATATATTCAGGAGAAAACGCATACGCCCTTTTTGGCCAAACAAGCAAGCGGGCAATGCAAATCTGCACTACAAAGAAGTATCACTTCCCACCGGTCAAAAGGGACATCCACAAAATGTGTAAAAACCAAAAAGGCAAGACAGGCCCTGGAGAACAGGGAGTCTTGTAATGCTGCTGGGCGGGATGTAAATTGCCAACTGCCTCACTGGAGGAGTGCATTGCGTTCCCTAAAACAAGTAAACAACAGAGCTACAGAGCCAAGGGCACTTCCAGTCTAGGGAATATACATTGGGAACACTGAAAATCAATAAGACAGAGCCACCCCCAAATTTAGGGCTGCACTGCTTACAAGAACCTCAACTTTGGTACACCTTAAATATCCCAGGAAATATAAAAATGGTTCAAAAAACTGTGGTATTTATGTCCGATGGAATATCCCTCAGCCATGAAATCAATGTCATAAGACCAGGAGCAGCAAAGTGAGTGGATTCAGGTACGATGATTCTAAGTAAAATAAGTCACACAGAAAAAGAAACTTATCATAAGATATGACTTATGAAGATCCTGTAAACATGGCTACACATGAACTGTGTTAGGAAGGAGACCAGAGTCTCACATTTAGAAAACACTCTTATGCCTGCTTAAGGGGAAAGGAGAGGTGGGGTGATGCATAAAACCAGAGTTTGATATAAGCACAGGTACCATTTCCAAAACCAACTGTGGAATAGACAAGACCTACACCTTCCTCAGTGAAAGGGACTCAAAACCCCATATTTCCCGCAGAGGAATAGATCTGACTAGTAAGAATCTTAAAACCTATGTATTGATATGTCTCTGTAAGGGAATCAAGTGTGTCTAGAATGGCATAAACATGGCAGAGAGAATCAGCTCAAACCCACTGTAAAAAGGAATTTCAAAAACAAAACCAAAAAACAGGGAAATTCTTTCAATTTCCTTCAGGGTCTCTGATGAAACCTGGAAAAACCCTGTCTACAATGACAGCTGGATGTGGCATAAGGCTGGACACTTGGGCCTGAGAGGATTGGTGAGATTGGGTGAGCAAATGCAGACCCTTTAAAGCAAAAATGCATGGCCCCCATTCCATGGGTCCGAACTCTCCAGGTTGAAGGGAATATTACTACAGCTATAACATGTACGGGAAACCTAAAGAATGGACACACTGTGAATACAAAAGTTTTCTAAAACTCAACGAGTAGTCCCTCTCCTGGTGCTCCGGTTTGACTTTCCAACTGCTTTACTATCAATCTCCCAACTTGGAGAGACAGCCCCTTTAACCTCCTGGTTCGCACAGGTTGCCAATTTGGCAGAGGATGGAAGGGAAGAGGGAGAACCAATGAGAGAGTAGCTGTTAGGTATTTGGACGGGCACATGTCACTCTAATTTCCCGGCAGGAAGAAGAATTAACCGGAGTCTCAGCCACCCACTGGGAACCAGTATAGGTCCTGAACCAAAATTTTGGACTTGCGTACAGCTCACAAAAAACGAGTTGGAAAATGGAGCTCAGGGCCACAGCAATTCACAAACCGGCAGAGTAATAAAGGACAACTATCGTCCAACAATCTGTTGAGGGAAGGCAACGAGGCAGACTTGAAAGCCAGGCAGAATAGCAGGAAACAGATTTCAAGAGGTACGTTTTAATCGCCTTTAAAGCACAGGAAGAGGGGCACAACTTCGACAGTGACGCAGTTGGCCAAAAAGGGCGTATGCGTTTTCTCCTGAATATATTCAGGAGAAAACGCATACGCCCTTTTTGGCCAAACAATCAAGCGGGCAATGCAAATCTGCACTACAAAGAAGTATCACTTCCCACCGGTCAAAAGGGACATCCACAAAATGTGTAAAAAGCAGAAAGGCAAGACAGACCCTGGAGAACAGGGAGCCTTGTTATGCTGATGGGCGGGATGTAAATTGCCAACTGTCTCACTGGAGGAGTGCATTGCGTTCCCTAAAACAAGTAAACAACAGAGCTACAGAGCCAAGGGCACTTCCAGTCTAGGGAATATACAATGGGAAAACTGAAATTCAATAAGACAGAGCCACCCCCAAATTTAGGGCTGCACTGCTTACAAGAACCTCAACTTGGGTACACCTTAAATATTCCAGGAAATATAAAAATGGTTCAAAAAACTGTGGTATTTATGTCCGATGGAATATCCCTCAGCCATGAAATCAATGTCATAAGACCAGGAGCAGCAAAGTGAGTGGATTCAGGTACGATGATTCTAAGTGAAATAAGTCACACAGAAAAAGAAACTTATCATAAGATATCACTTATGAAGATCCTGTAAACATGGCTACACATGAACTGAGTTAGGAAAGAGAACAGAGTCTCACATTTAGAAAACACTCTTATGCCTCCTTAAGGGGAAAGGAGAGGTGGGGTGATGCATAAAACCAGAGTTTGATATAAGCACAGGTACCATTTCCAAAACCAACTGTGGAATAGACAAGACCTACACCTTCCTCAGTGAAAGGGACTCAAAACCCCATATTTCCCGCAGAGGAATAGATCTGACTAGTAAGAATCTTAAAACCTATGTATTGATATGTCTCTGTAAGGGAATCAAGTGTGTCTAGACTGGCATAAACATGGCAGAGAGAATCAGCTCAAACCCACTATAAAAAGGAATTTCAAAAACAAAACCAAAAAACAGGGAAATTCTTTACATTTCTTTCAGGGTCTCTGATGAAACCTGGAAAAACCCTGTCTACAATGACAGCTGGATGTGGCATAAGGCTGGACACTTGGGACTGAGAGGATTGGTGAGATTGGGTGAGCAAATGCAGACCCTTTAAAGCAAAAATGCATGGCCCCCATTCCATGGGTCCCAACTCTCCAGGTTGAAGGGAATATTACTACAGCTATAACATGTACGGGAAACCTAGAGAATGGACACACTGTGAATACAAAAGGTTTCTAAAACTCAACGAGTAGTCCCTCTCCCGGTGCTCCGGTTTGACTTTCCAACTGCTTTACTATCAATCTCCCAACTTGGAGAGACAGCCCCTTTAACCTCCTGGTTCGCACAGGTTGCCAATTTGGCAGAGGATGGAAGGGAAGAGGGAGAACCAATGAGAGAGTTGATGTTAGGAATTTGGACGGGCACATGTCACTCTAATTTCCCGGCAGGAAGAAGAATTAACCAGAGTCTCAGCCACCCACCGGGAACCAGTATAGGTCCTGAACCAAAATTTTGGACTTGCGTACAGCTCACAAAAAACGAGTTGGAAAATGGAGCTCAGGGCCACAGCAATTCACAAACTGGCAGAGTAATAAAGGACAACTATCGTCCAAAAATCTGTTGAGGGAAGGCAACGAGGCAGACTTGAAAGCCAGGCAGAATAGCAGGAAACAGATTTCAAGAGGTACGTTGGAATCGCCTTGAAAGCACAGGAAGAGGGGCACAACTTCGACAATGACGCAGTTGGCCAAAAAGGGCGTATGCGTTTTCTCCTGAATATATTCAGGAGAAAACGCATACGCCCTTTTTGGCCAAACAAGCAAGCGGGCAATGCAAATCTGCACTACAAAGAAGTATCACTTCCCACCGGTCAAAAAGGACATCCACAAAATGTGTAAAAACCAGAAAGGCAAGACAGGCCCTGGAGAACAGGGAGCCTTGTTATGCTGATGGGCGGGATGTAAATTGCCAACTGCCTCACTGGAGGAGTGCATTGCGTTCCCTAAAACAAGTAAACAACAGAGCTACAGAGCCAAGGGCACTTCCAGTCTAGGGAATATACATTGGGAAAACTGAAAATGAATAAGACAGAGCCACCCCCAAATTTAGGGCTGCACTGCTTACAAGAACCTCAACTTGGGTACACCTTAAATATCCCAGGAAATATAAAAATGGTTCAAAAAACTGTGGTATTTATGTCCGATGGCATATCCCTCAGCCATGAAATCAATGTCATAAGACCAGGAGCAGCAAAGTGAGTGGATTCAGGTACGATGATTCTAAGTGAAATAAGTCACACAGAAAAAGAAACTTATCATAAGATATCACTTATGAAGATCCTGTAAACATGGCTACACATGAACTGAGTTAGGAAAGAGACCAGAGTCTCACATTTAGAAAACACTCTTATGCCTGCTTAAGGGGAAAGGTGAGGTGGGGTGATGCATAAAACAAGAGTTTGATATAAGCACAGGTACCATTTCCAAAACCAACTGTGGAATAGACAAGACCTACACCTTCCTCAGTGAAAGGGACTCAAAACCCCATATTTCCCGCAGAGGAATAGATCTGACTAGTAAGAATCTTAAAACCTATGTATTGATATGTCTCTGTAAGGGAATCAAGTGTGTCTAGACTGGCATAAACATGGCAGAGAGAATCAGCTCAAACCCACTATAAAAAGGAATTTCAAAAACAAAACCAAAAAACAGGGAAATTCTTGCCATTTCCTTCAGGGTCTCTGATGAAACCTGGAAAAACCCTGTCTACAATGACAGCTGGATGTGGCATAAGGCTGGACACTTGAAACTGAGAGGATTGGTGAGATTGGGCGAGCAAATGCAGACCCTTTAAAGCAAAAATGCATGGCCCCCATTCCATGAGTCCCAACTCTCCAGGTTGAAGGGAATATTACTACAGCTATAACATGTACGGGAAACCTATAGAATGGACACACTGTGAATATAAAAGTTTTCTAAAAGTCAACGAGTAGTCCCTCTCCTGGTGCTCCGGTTTGACTTTCCAACTGCTTTACTATCAATCTCCGAACTTGGAGAGACAGCCCCTTTAACCTCCTGGTTCGCACAGGTTGCCAATTTGGCAGAGGATGGAAGGGAAGAGGGAGAACCAATGAGAGAGTTACTGTTAGGCATTTGGACGGGCACATGTCACTCTAATTTCCCGGCAGGAAGAAGAATTAACCAGAGTCTCAGCCACCCACCGGGAACCAGTATAGGTCCTGAACCAAAATTTTGGACTTGCGTACAGCTCACAAAAAACGAGTTGGAAAATGGAGCTCAGGGCCACAGCAATTCACAAACTGGCAGAGTAATAAAGGACAACTATCGTCCAAAAATCTGTTGAGGGAAGGCAACGAGGCAGACTTGAAAGCCATGCAGAATAGCAGGAAACAGATTTCAAGAGGTACGTTGGAATCGCCTTTAAAGCACAGGAAGAGGGGCACAACTTCGACAGTGACGCAGTTGGCCAAAAAGGGCGTATGCGTTTTCTCCTGAATATATTCAGGAGAAAACTCATACGCCCTTTTTGGCCAAACAAGCAAGCGGGCAATGCAAATCTGCACTACAAAGAAGTATCACTTCCCACCGGTCAAAAGGGACATCCACAAAATGTGTAAAAAGCAGAAAGGCAAGACTGGCCCTGGAGAACAGGGAGCCTTGTTATGCTGATGGGCTGGATGTAAATTGCCAACTGCCTCACTGGAGGAGTGCATTGCGTTCCCTAAAACAAGTAAACGACCGAGCTACAGAGCCAAGGGCACTTCCAGTCTAGGGAATATACATTGGGAAAACTGAAAATCAATAAGACAGAGCCACCCCCAAATTTAGGGCTGCACTGCTTACAAGAACCTCAACTTGGGTACACCTTAAATATCCCAGGAAATATAAAAATGGTTCAAAAATCTGTGGTATTTATGTCCGATGGAATATCCCTCAGCCATGAAATCAATGTCATAAGACCAGGAGCAGCAAAGTGAGTGGATTCAGGTACGATGATTCTAAGTGAAATAAGTCACACAGAAAAAGAAACTTATCATAAGATATCACTTATGAAGATCCTGTAAACATGGCTACACATGAACTGAGTTAGGAAAGAGAACAGAGTCTCACATTTAGAAAACACTCTTATGCCTGCTTAAGGGGAAAGGAGAGGTGGGGTGATGCATAAAACCAGAGTTTGATATAAGCACAGGTACCATTTCCAAAACCAACTGTGGAATAGACAAGACCTACACCTTCCTCAGTGAAAGGGACTCAAAACCCCATATTGCCCGCAGAGGAATAGATCTGACTAGTAAGAATCTTAAAACCTATGTATTGATATGTCTCTGTAAGGGAATCAAGTGTGTCTAGACTGGCATAAACATGGCAGAGAGAATCAGCTCAAACCCACTATAAAAAGGAATTTCAAAAACAAAACCTAAAAACAGGGAAATTCTTTACATTTCCTTCAGGGTCTCTGATGAAACCTGGAAAAACCCTGTCTACAATGACAGCTGGATGTGGCATAAGCCAGGACACTTGGGACTGAGAGGATTGGTGAGATGGGGTAAGCAAATGCAGACCCTTTAAAGCAAAAATGCATGGCCCCCATTCCATGGGTCCCAACTCTCCAGGTTGAAGGGAATATTACTACAGCTATAACATGTACGGGAAACCTAGAGAATGGACACATTGTGAATACAAAATGTTTCTAAAACTCAATGAGTTGTCCCTCTCCTGGTGCTCCGGTTTGACTTTCCAACTGCTTTACTATCAATCTCCCAACTTGGAGAGACAGCCCCTGTAACCTCCTGGTTCGCACAGGTTGCCAATTTGGCAGAGGATGGAAGGGAAGAGGGAGAACCAATGAGAGAGATACTGTTAGGCATTTGGACGGGCACATGTCACTCTAATTTCCCGGCAGGAAGAAGAATTAACCAGAGTCTCAGCCACCCACCGGGAACCAGTATAGGTCCTGAACCAAAATTTTGGACTTGCGTACAGCTCACAAAATACGAGTTTGAAAATGGAGCTCAGGGCCACAGCAATTCACAAACTGGCAGAGTAATAAAGGACAACTATCGTCCAAAAATCTGTTGAGGGAAGGCAACGAGGCAGACTTGAAAGCCAGGCAGAATAGCAGGAAACAGATTTCAAGAGGTACGTTGGAATCGCCTTTAAAGCACAGGAAGAGGGGAACAACTTCGACAATGACGCAGTTGGCCAAAAAGGGCGTATGCGTTTTCTCCTGAATATATTCAGGAGAAAACGCATACGCCCTTTTTGGCCAAACAAGCAAGCGGGCAATGCAAATCTGCACTACAAAGAAGTATCACTTCCCACTGGTCAAAAGGGACATCCACAAAATGTGTAAAAACCAGAAAGGCAAGACAGGCCCTGGAGAACAGGGAGCCTTGTTATGCTGATGGGCAGGATGTAAATTGCCAACTGCCTCACTGTAGGAGTGCATTGCGTTCCCTAAAACAAGTAAACAACAGAGCTACAGAGCCAAGGGCACTTCCAGTCTAGGGAATATACATTGGGAAAACAGAAAATCAATAAGAGAGAGCCACCCCCAAATTTAGGGCGGCACTGCTTACAAGAACCTCAACTTGGGTACACCTTAAATATCCCAGGAAATATAAAAATGGTTCAAAATCTGTGGTATTTATGTCCGATGGAATATCCCTCAGCCATGAAATCAATGTCATAAGACCAGGAGCAGCAAAGTGAGTGGATTCAGGTACGATGATTCTAAGTGAAATAAGTCACACCGAAAAAGAAACTTATCATAAGATATCACTTATGAAGATCCTGTAAACATGGCTACACATGAACTGAGTTAGGAAAGAGACCAGAGTCTCACATTTAGAAAACACTCTTATGCCTGCTTAAGGGGAAAGGAGAGGTGGGGTGATGCATAAAACCAGAGTTTGATATAAGCACAGGTACCATTTCCAAAACCAACTGTGGAATAGACAAGACCTATACCTTCCTCAGTGAAAGGGACTCAAAACCCCATATTTCCCGCAGAGGAATAGATCTGACTAGTAAGAAACTTAAAAACTATGTATTGATATGTCTCTGTAAGGGAATCAATTGTGTCTAGACTGGCATAAACACGGCAGAGAGAATCAGATCAAACTCACTATAAAAAGGAATTTCAAAAACAAAACCAAAAAACAGGGAACTTCTTTACATTTCCTTCAGGGTCTCTGATGAAACCTGGAAAAACCCTGTCTACAATGACAGCTGGATGTGGCATAAGGCTGGACACTTGGGACTGAGAGGATTGGTGAGATTGGGTGAGCAAATGCAGACCCTTTAAAGCAAAAATGCATGGCCCCCATTCCATGGGTCCCAACTCTCCAGGTTGAAGGGAATATTACTACAGCTATAACATGTACGGGAAACCTAGAGAATGGACACACTGCGAATACAAAAGGTTTCTAAAACTCAACGAGTAGTCCCTCTCCTGGTGCTCCGGTTTGACTTTCCAACTGCTTTACTATCAATCTCCCAACTTGGAGAGACAGCCCCTTTAACCTCCTGGTCCGCACAGGTTGCCAATTTGGCAGAGGATGGAAGGGAAGAGGGAGAACCAATGAGAGAGTAGCTGTTAGGCATTTGGACGGGCACATGTCACTCTAATTTCCCGGCAGGAAGAAGAATTAACCAGAGTCTCAGCCAACCACCGGGAACCAGTATTGGTCCTGAACCAAAATTTTGGACTTGCGTACAGCTCACAAAAAACGAGTTGGAAATGGAGCTCAGGGCCACAGCAATTCACAAACCGGCAGAGTAATAAAGGACAACTATCGTCCAAAAATCTGTTGAGGGAAGGCAACGAGGCAGACTTGAAAGCCAGGCAGAATAGAAGGAAACAGATTTCAAGAGGTACGTTGGAATCACCTTTAAAGCACAGGAAGAGGGGCACAACTTCGAAAGTGACGCAGTTGGCCAAAAAGGGCGTAGGCGTTTTCTCCTGAATATATTCAGGAGAAAACGCCTACGCCCTTTTTGGCCAAACAAGCAAGCGGGCAATGCAAATCTGCACTACAAAGAAGTATCACTTCCCACCGGTCAAAAGGGACATCCACAAAATGTGTAAAAACCAGAAAGGCAAGACAGGCCCTGGAGAACAGGGAGGCTTGTTATGCTGATGGGCGGGATGTAAATTGCCAACTGCCTCACTGGAGGAGTGCATTGCGTTCCCTAAAACAAGTAAACAACAGAGCTACAGAGCCAAGGGCACTTCCAGTCTAGGGAATATACATTGGGAAAACTGAAAATCAATAAGACAGAGCCACCCCCAAATTTAGGGCTGCACTGCTTACAAGAACCTCAACTTGGGTACACCTTAAATATCCCAGGAAATATAAAAATGGTTCAAAAAACTGTGGTATATATGTCCGATGGAATATCCCTCAGCCATGAAATCAATGTCATAAGACCAGGAGCAGCAAAGTGAGTGGATTCAGGTACGATGATTCTAAGTGAAATAAGTCACACAGAAAAAGAAACTTATCATAAGATATCACTTATGAAGATCCTGTAAACATGGCTACACATGAACTGAGTTGGAAAGAGACCAGAGTCTCACATTTAGAAAACATTCTTATGCCTGCTTAAGGGGAAAGGAGAGGTGGGGTGATGCATAAAACCAGAGTTTGATATAAGCACAGGTACCATTTCCAAAACCAACTGTGGAATAGACAAGACCTACACCTTCCTCAGTGAAAGGGACTCAAAACCCCATATTTCCCGCAGAGGAATAGATCTGACTAGTAAGAATCTTAAAACCTATGTATTGATATGTCTCTGTAAGGGAATCAAGTGTGTCTAGACTGGCATAAACATGGCAGAGAGAATCAGCTCAAACCCACTATAAAAAGGAATTTCAAAAACAAAACCAAAAAACAGGGAAATTCTTTCCATTTCCTTCAGGGTCTCTGATGAAACCTGGAAAAACCCTGTCTACAATGACAGCTGGATGTGGCATACGGCTGGACACTTGGGACTGTGAGGATTGGTGAGATTGGGTGAGCAAATGCAGACCCTTTAAAGCAAAAATGCATGGCCCCCATTCCATGGGTCCCAACTCTCCAGGTTGAAGGGAATATTACTACAGCTATAACATGTACGGGAAACCTAGAGAATGGACACACTGTGAATACAAAAGGTTTCTAAAACTCAACGAGTAGTCCCTCTCCTGGTGCTCCGGTTTGACTTTCCAACTGCTTTACTATCAATCTCCCAACTTGGAGAGACAGCCCCTTTAACCTCCTGGTTCGCACAGGTTGCCAATTTGGCAGAGGATGGAAGGGAAGAGGGAGAACCAATGAGAGAGTAGCTGTTAGGCATTTGGACGGGCACATGTCACTCTAATTTCCCGGCAGGAAGAAGAATTAACCAGAGTCTCAGCCACCCACCGGGAACCAGTATAGGTCCTGAACCAAAATTTTGGACTTGCGTACAGCTCACAAAAAACGAGTTGGAAAATGGAGCTCAGGGCCACAGCAATTCACAAACTGGCAAAGTAATAAAGGACAACTATCGTCCAAAAATCTGTTGAGGGAAGGCAACGAGGCAGACTTGAAAGCCAGGCAGAATAGAAGGAAACAGATTTCAAGAGGTACGTTGGAATCGCCTTTAAAGCACAGGAAGAGGGGCTCAACTTCGAAAGTGACGCAGTTGGCCAAAAAGGGCGTAGGCGTTTTCTCCTGAATATATTCAGGAGAAAACGCCTACGCCCTTTTTGGCCAAACAAGCAAGCGGGCAATGCAAATCTGCACTGCAAAGAAGTATCACTTCCCACCGGTCAAAAGGGACATCCACAAAATGTGTAAAAACCAGAAAGGCAAGACAGGCCCTGGAGAACAGGGAGCCTTGTTATGCTGATGGGCGGGATGTAAATTGCCAACTGCCTCACTGGAGGAGTGCATTGCGTTCCCTAAAACAAGTAAACAACAGAGCTACAGAGCCAAGGGCACTTCCAGTCTAGGGAATATACATTGGGAAAACTGAAAATCAATAAGACAGAGCCACCCCCAAATTTAGGGCTGCACTGCTTACAAGAACCTCAACTTGGGTACACCTTAAATATCCCAGGAAATATAAAAATGGTTCAAAAAACTGTGGTATTTATGTCCGATGGAATATCCCTCAGCCATGAAATCAATGTCATAAGACCAGGAGCAGCAAAGTGAGTGGATTCAGGTACGATGATTCTAAGTGAAATAAGTCACACAGAAAAAGAAACTTATCATAAGATATGACTTATGAAGATCCTGTAAACATGGCTACACATGAACCGAGTTAGGAAAGAGACCAGAGTCTCACATTTAGAAAACACTCTTATGCCTGCTTAAGGGGAAAGGAGAGGTGGGGTGATGCATAAAACCAGAGTTTGATATAAGCACAGGTACCATTTCCAAAACCAACTGTGGAATAGACAAGACCTACACCTTCCTCAGTGAAAGGGACTCAAAACCCCATATTTCCCGCAGTGGAATAGATCTGACTAGTAAGAATCTTAAAACCTATGTATTGATATGTCTCTGTAAGGGAATCAAGTGTGTCTAGACTGGCATAAACATGGCAGAGAGAATCAGCTCAAACCCACTATAAAAAGGAATTTCAAAAACAAAACCAAAAAACAGGGAAATTCTTTAAATTTCCTTCAGGGTCTCTGATGAAACCTGGAAAAACCCTGTCTACAATGACAGCTGGATGTGGCATAAGGCTGGACACTTGGGACTGAGAGGATTGGTGAGATTGGGTGAGCAAATGCAGAACCTTTAAAGGAAAAATGCATGGCCCCCATTCCATGGGTCCCAACTCTCCAGGTTGAAGGGAATATTACTACAGCTATAACATGTACGGGAAACTTAGAGAATGGACACACTGTGAATACAAATGGTTTCTAAAACTCAACGAGTAGTCCCTCTCCTGGTGCTCCGGTTTGACTTTCCAACTGCTTTACTATCAATCTCCCAACTTGGAGAGACAGCCCCTTTAACCTCCTGGTTCGCACAGGTTGCCAATTTGGCAGAGGATGGAAGGGAAGATGGAGAACCAATGAGAGAGTTACTGTTAGGCATTTGGACGGGCACATGTCACTCTAATTTCCCGGCAGGAAGAAGAATTAACCAGAGTCTCAGCCACCCACCGGGAACCAGTATAGTTCCTGAACCAAAATTTTGGACTTGCGTACAGCTCACAAAAACCGAGTTGGAAAATGGAGCTCAGGGCCACAGCAATTCACAAACTGGCCGAGTAATAAAGGACAACTATCGTCCAAAAATCTGTTGAGGGAAGGCAACGAGGCAGACTTGAAAGCCAGGCAGAATAGCAGGAAACAGATTTCAAGTGGTACGTTGGAATCACCTTTAAAGCACAGGAAGAGGGGAACAACTTCGACAATGACACAGTTGGCCAAAAAGGGCGTATGCGTTTTCTCCTGAATATATTCAGGAGAAAATGCATACGCCCTTTTTGGCCAAACAAGCAAGCGGGCAATGCAAATCTGCACTACAAAGAAGTATCACTTCCCACCGGTCAAAAGGGACATCCACAAAATGTGTAAAAACCAGAAAGGCAAGACAGGCCCTGGAGAACAGGGAGCCTTGTTATGCTGATGGGCGGGATGTAAATTGCCAACTGCCTCACTGGAGGAGTGCATTGCATTCCCTAAAACAAGTAAACAACAGAGTTACAGAGCCAAGGGCACTTCCAGTCTAGGGAATATACATTGGGAAAACTGAAAATCAATAAGACAGAGCCACCCCCAAATTTAGGGCTGCACTGCTTACAAGAACCTCAACTTGGGTACACCTTAAATATCCCAGGATATATAAAAATGGTTCAAAAAACTGTGGTATTTATGTCCGATGGAATATCCCTCAGCCATGAAATCAATGTCATAAGACCAGGAGCAGCAAAGTGAGTGGATTCAGGTACGATGATTCTAAGTGAAATAAGTCACACCGAAAAAGAAACTTATCATAAGATATGACTTATGAAGATCCTGTAAACATGGCTACACATGAACCGAGTTAGGAAAGAGACCAGAGTCTCACATTTAGAAAACACTCTTATGCCTGCTTAAGGGGAAAGGAGAGGTGGGGTGATGCATAAAACCAGAGTTTGATATAAGCACAGGTAACATTTCCAAAACCAACTGTGGAATAGACAAGACCTATACCTTCCTCAGTGAAAGGGACTCAAAACCCCATATTTCCCGCAGAGGAATAGATCTGACTAGTAAGAATCTTAAAACCTATGTATTGATATGTCTCTGTAAGGGAATCAAGTGTGTCTAGACAGGCATAAACATGGCAGAGAGAATCAGCTCATACCCACTATAAAAAGGAATTTCAAAACAAAACCAAAAAACAGGGAAATCCTTTACATTTCCTTCAGGGTCTCTGATGAAACCTGGAAAAACCCTGTCTACAATGACAGCTGGATGTGTCATAAGGCTGGACACTTGGGACTGAGAGGATTGGTGAGATTGGGTGAGCAAATGCAGACCCTTTAAAGCAAAAATGCGTGGCCCCCATTCCATGGGTCCCAACTCTCCAGGTTAAAGGGAATATTACTACAGCTATAACATGTACGGGAAACCTAGAGAATGGACACACTGTGAATACAAAAGGTTTCTAAAACTCAACGAGTAGTCCCTCTCCTGGTGCTCCGGTTTGACTTTCCAACTGCTTTACTATCAATCTCCCAACTTGGAGAGACAGCCCCTTTAACCTCCTGGTTCGCACAGGTTGCCAATTTGGCAGAGGATGTAAGGGAAGAGGGAGAACCAATGAGAGAGTTGATGTTAGGCATTTGTACGGGCACATGTCACTCTAATTTCCCGGCAGGAAGAAGGATTAACCAGAGTCTCAGCCACCCACCGGGAACCAGTATTGGTCCTGAACCAAAATTTTGGACTTGCGTACAGCTCACAAAAAACGAGTTGGAAAATGGAGCTCAGGGCCACAGCAATTCACAAACTGGCAGAGTAATAAAGGACAACTATCGTCCAAAAATCTGTTGAGGTAAGGCAACGACGCAGACTTGAAAGCCAGGCAGAATTGCAGGAAACAGATTTCAAGAGGTACGTTGGAATCGCCTTGAAAGCACAGGAAGGGGCACAATTTCGACAATGACGCAGTTGGCCAAAAACGGCGTATGCGTTTTCCCCTGAATATATTCAGGAGAAAACGCATACGCCCTTTTTGGCCAAACAAGCAAGCGGGCAATGCAAATCTGCACTGCAAAGAAGTATCACTTCCCACCGGTCAAAAGGGACATCCACAAAATGTGTAAAAACCAGAAAGGCAAGACAGGCCCTGGAGAACAGGGAGCCTTGTTATGCTGATGGGCGGGATGTAAATTGCCAACTGCCTCACTGGAGGAGTGCATTGCGTTCCCTAAAACAAGTAAACAACAGAGCTACAGAGCCAAGGGCACTTCCAGGCTAGGGAATATACATTGGGAAAACTGAAAATCAATAAGACAGAGCCACCCCCAAATTTAGGGCTGCACTGCTTACAAGAACCTCAACTTGGGTACACCTTAAATATCCCTGGAAATATAAAAATGGTTCAAAAAACTGTGGTATTTATGTCCGATGGAATATCCCTCAGCCATGAAATCAATGTCATAAGACCAGGAGCAGCAAAGTGAGTGGATTCAGGTACGATGATTCTAAGTGAAATAAGTCACACAGAAAAAGAAACTTATCATAAGATATCACTTATGAAGATCCTGTAAACATGGCTACACATGAACTGAGTTAGGAAAGAGACCAGAGTCTCACATTTAGAAAACACTCTTATGCCTGCTTAAGGGAAAAGGTGAGGTGGGGTGATGCATAAAACAAGAGTTTGATATAAGCACAGGTACCATTTCCAAAACCAACTGTGGAATAGACAAGACCTACACCTTCCTCAGTGAAAGGGACTCAAAACCCCATATTTCCCGCAGAGGAATAGATCTGACTAGTAAGAATCTTAAAACCTATGTATTGATATGTCTCTGTAAGGGAATCAAGTGTGTCTAGACTGGCATAAACATGGCAGAGAGAATCAGCTCAAACCCACTATAAAAAGGATTTTCAAAAACAAAACCAAAAAACAGGGAACTTCTTTACATTTCCTTCAGGGTCTCTGATGAAACCTGGAAAAACCCTGTCTACAATGACAGCTGGATGTGGCATAAGGCTGGACACTTGGGACTGAGAGGATTGGTGAGATTGGGTGAGCAAATAGAGAACCATTAAAGCAAAAATGCATGGCCCCCATTCCATGGGTCCCAACTCTCCAGGTTGAAGGGAATATTACTACAGCTATAACATGTACGGGAAACCTAGAGAATGGACACACTGTGAATACAAATGGTTTCTAAAACTCAACGAGTAGTCCCTCTCCTGGTGCTCCGGTTTGACTTTCCAACTGCTTTACTATCACTCTCCCAACTTGGAGAGACAGCCCCTTTAACCTCCTGGTTCGCACAGGTTGCCAATTTGGCAGAGGATGGAAGGGAAGAGGGAGAACCAATGAGAGAGTTGATGTTAGGCATTTGGACGGGCACATGTCACTCTAATTTCCCGGCAGGAAGAAGAATTAACCAGAGTCTCAGCCACCCACCGGGAACCAGTATAGGTCCTGAACCAAAATTTTGGTCTTGCGTACAGCTCACAAAAAACGAGTTGGAAAATGGAGCTCAGGGCCATAGCAATTCACAAACTGGCAGAGTAATAAAGGACAACTATCGTCCAAAAATCTGTTGAGGGAAGGCAACGAGGTAGACTTGAAAGCCAGGCAGAATAGCAGGAAACAGATTTCAAGAGGTACGTTGGAATCGCCTTTAAAGCACAGGAAGAGGGGCACAACTTCGACAATGACGCAGTTGGCCAAAAAGGGCGTATGCGTTTTCTCCTGAATATATTCAGGAGAAAACGCATACGCCCTTTTTGGCCAAACAAGCAAGCGGGCAATGCAAATCTGCACTACAAAGAAGTATCACTTCCCACCGGTCAAAAGGGACATCCACAAAATGTGTAAAAAACAGAAAGGCAAGACTGGCCCTGGAGAACAGGGAGCCTTGTTATGCTGATGGTCGGGATGTAAATTGCCAACTGCCTCACTGGAGGAGTGCATTGCGTTCCCTAAAACAAGTAAACAACAGAGCTACAGAGCCAAGGGCACTTCCAGTCTAGGGAATATACATTGGGAAAACTGAAAATCAATAAGACAGGGCCACCCCCAAATTTAGGGCTGCACTGCTTACAAGAACCTCAACTTGGGTACACCTTAAATATCCCAAGATATATAAAAATGGTTCAAAAAACAGTGGTATTTATTTCCGATGGAATATCCCTCAGCCATGAAATCAATGTCATAAGACCAGGAGCAGCAAAGTGAGTGGATTCAGGTACGATGATTCTAAGTGAAATAAGTCACACAGAAAAAGAAACTTATCATAAGATATGACTTATGAAGATCCTGTAAACATGGCTACACATGAACTGAGTTAGGAAAGAGAACAGAGTCTCACATTTAGAAAACACTCTTATGCCTGCTTAAGGGGAAAGGAGAGGTGGGGTGATGCATAAAACCAGAGTTTGATATAAGCACAGGTACCATTTCCAAAACCAGCTGTGGAATAGACAAGACCTACACCTTCCTCAGTGAAAGGGACTCAAAACCCCATATTTCCCGCAGAGGAATAGATCTGACTAGTAAGAATCTTAAAACCTATGTATTGATATGTCTCTGTAAGGGAATCAAGTGTGTCTAGACTGGCATAAACATGGCAGAGAGAATCAGCTCAAACCCACTATAAAAAGGAATTTCAAAAACAAATCCAAAAAACAGGGAAATTCTTTACATTTCCTTTAGGGTCTCTGATGAAACATGGAAAAACCCTGTCTACAATGACAGCTGGATGTGGCATAGGGCTGGACACTTGGGACTGAGAGGATTGGTGAGATTGGGTGAGCAAATGCAGACCCTTTAAAGCAAAAATGCATGGGTCCCAACTCTCCAGGTTGAAGGGAATATTACTACAGCTATAACATGTACGGGAAACCTAGAGAATGGACACACTGTGAATACAAAAGGTTTCTAAAACTCAACGAGTAGTCCCTCTCCTGGTTCTCCGGTTTGACTTTCCAACTGCTTTACTATCAATCTCCCAACATGAAGAGACAGCCCCTTTAACCTCCTGGTTCGCACAGGTTGCCAATTTGGCAGAGGATGGAAGGGAAGAGGGAGAACCAATGAGAGATTAGCTGTTAGGCATTTGGACGGGCACATGTCACTCTAATTTCCCGACAGGAAGAAGAATTAACCAGAGTCTCAGCCACCCACCGGGAACCAGTATAGGTCCTGAACCAAAATTTTGGACTTGCGTACAGCAAACAAAAAACGAGTTGGAAAATGGAGCTCAGGGCCACAGCAATTCACAAACTGGCAGAGTAATAAAGGACAACTATCGTCCAAAAATCTGTTGAGGGAAGGCAACGAGGCAGACTTGAAAGTCAGGCAGAATAGCAGGAAACAGATTTCAAGAGGTACGTTGGAATCGCCTTGAAAGCACAGGAAGAGGGGCACAACTTCGACAATGACGCAGTTGGCCAAAAAGGGCGTATGCGTTTTCCCCTGAATATATTCAGGAGAAAACGCATACGCCCTTTTTGGCCAAACAAGCAAGCGGGCAATGCAAATCTGCACTACAAAGAAGTATCACTTCCCACCGGTCAAAAGGGACATCCACAAAATGTGTAAAAACCAGAAAGGCAAGACAGGCCCTGGAGAACAGGGAGCCTTGTTATGCTGATGGGCGGGATATAAATTGCCAACTGCCTCACTGGAGGAGTGCATTGTGTTCCCTAAAACAAGTAAACAACAGAGCTACAGAGCCAAGGGCACTTCCAGGCTAGGGAATATACATTGGGGAAACTGAAAATCAATAAGACAGAGCCACCCCCAAATTTAGGGCTGCACTGCTTACAAGAACCTCAACTTGGGTACACCTTAAATATCCCAGGAAATATAAAAATGGTTCAAAAAACTGTGGTATTTATGTCCGATGGAATATCCCTCAGCCATGAAATCAATGTCATAAGACCAGGAGCAGCAAAGTGAGTGGATTCAGGTACGATGATTCTAAGTGAAATAAGTCACACAGAAAAAGAAACTTATCATAAGATATCACTTATGAAGATCCTGTAAACATGGCTACACATGAACTGAGTTCGGAAAGAGACCAGAGTCTCACATTTAGAAAACACTCTTATGCCTGCTTAAGGGGAAAGGTGAGGTGGGGTGATGCATAAAACCAGAGTTTGATATAAGCACAGGTACCATTTCCAAAACCAACTGTGGAATAGACAAGACCTACACCTTCCTCAGTGAAAGGGACTCAAAACCCCATATTTCCCGCAGAGGAATAGATCTGACCTGTAAGAATCTTAAAACCTATGTATTGATATGTCTCTGTAAGGGAAACAAGTGTGTCTAGACAGGCATAAACATGGCAGAGAGAATCAGCTCAAACCCACTATAAAAAGGATTTTCAAAAACAAAACCCAAAAACAGGGAACTTCTTTACATTTCCTTCAGGGTCTCTGATGAAACCTGGAAAAACCCTGTCTACAATGACAGCTGGATGTGGCATAAGGCTGGACACTTGGGCCTGAGAGGATTGGTGAGATTGGGTGAGCAAATGCAGACCCTTTAAAGCAAAAATGCATGGCCCCCATTCCATGGGTCCCAACTCTCCAGGTTGAAGGGAATATTACTACAGCTATAACATGTACGGGAAACCTAGAGAATGGACACACTGTGAATACAAAAGGTTTCTAAAACTCAACGAGTAGTCCCTCTCCTGGTGCTCCGGTTTGACTTTCCAACTGCTTTTCTATCAGTCTCCCAACTTGGAGAGACAGCCCCTTTAACCTCCTGGTTCGCACAGGTTGCCAATTTGGCAGAGGATGGAAGGGAAGAGGGAGAACCAATGAGAGAGTTAATGTTAGGCATTTGGACGGGCACATGTCACTCTAATTTCCCGGCAGGAAGAAGAATTAACCAGAGTCTCAGCCACCCACCGGGAACCAGTATAGGTCCTGAACCAAAATTTTGGACTTGCGTACAGCTCACAAAAAACGAGTTGGAAAATGGAGCTCAGGGCCACAGCAATTCACAAACTGGCAGAGTAATAAAGGACAACTATCGTCCAAAAATCTGTTGAGGGAAGGCAACGAGGCAGACTTGAAAGCCAGGCAGAATAGCAGGAAACAGATTTCAAGAGGTACGTTGGAATCGCCTTTAAAGCACAGGAAGAGGGGCAGAACTTCGACAATGACGCAGTTGGCCAAAAAGGGCGTATGCGTTTTCTCCTGAATATATTCAGGAGAAAACGCATACGCCCTTTTTGGCCAAACAAGCAAGCGGGCAATGCAAATCTGCACTACAAAGAAGTATCACTTCCCACCGGTCAAAAGGGACATCCACAAAATGTGTAAAAAACAGAAAGGCAAGACTGGCCCTGGAGAACAGGGAGCCTTGTTATGCTGAAGGTCGGGATGTAAATTGCCAACTGCCTCACTGGAGGAGTGCATTGCGTTCCCTAAAACAAGTAAACAACAGAGCTACAGAGCCAAGGGCACTTCCAGTCTAGGGAATATACATTGGGAAAACTGAAAATCAATAAGACAGAGCCACCCCCAAATTAAGGGCTGCACTGCTTACAAGAACCTCAACTTGGGTACACCTTAAATATCCCAGGATATATAAAAATGGTTCAAAAAACTGTGGTATTTATGTCCGATGGAATATCCCTCAGCCATGAAATCAATGTCATAAGACCAGGAGCAGCAAAGTGAGTGGATTCAGGTACGATGATTCTAAGTGAAATAAGTCACACAGAAAAAGAAACTTATCATAAGATATGACTTATGAAGATCCTGTAAACATGGCTACACATGAACTGAGTTAGGAAAGAGAACAGAGTCTCACATTTAGAAAACACTCTTATGCCTGCTTAAGGGGAAAGGAGAGGTGGGGTGATGCATAAAACCAGAGTTTGATATAAGCACAGGTACCATTTCCAAAACCAGCTGTGGAATAGACAAGACCTACACCTTCCTCAGTGAAAGGGACTCAAAACCCCATATTTCCCGCAGAGGAATAGATCTGACTAGTAAGAATCTTAAAACCTATGTATTGATATGTCTCTGTAAGGGAATCAAGTGTGTCTAGACTGGCATAAACATGGCAGAGAGAATCAGCTCAAACCCACTATAAAAAGGAATTTCAAAAACAAATCCAAAAAACAGGGAAATTCTTTACATTTCCTTCAGGGTCTCTGATGAAACATGGAAAAACCCTGTCTACAATGACAGCTGGATGTGGCATAGGGCTGGACACTTGGGACTGAGAGGATTGGTGAGATTGGGTGAGCAAATGCAGACCCTTTAAAGCAAAAATGCATGGGTCCCAACTCTCCAGGTTGAAGGGAATATTACTACAGCTATAACATGTACGGGAAACCTAGAGAATGGACACACTGTGAATACAAAAGGTTTCTAAAACTCAACGAGTAGTCCCTCTCCTGGTGCTCCGGTTTGACTTTCCAACTGCTTTACTATCAATCTCCCAACATGAAGATACAGCCCCTTTAACCTCCTGGTTCGCACAGGTTGCCAATTTGGCAGAGGATGGAAGGGAAGAGGGAGAACCAATGAGAGATTAGCTGTTAGGCATTTGGACGGGCACATGTCACTCTAATTTCCCGACAGGAAGAAGAATTAACCAGAGTCTCAGCCACCCACCGGGAACCAGTATAGGTCCTGAACCAAAATTTTGGACTTGCGTACAGCAAACAAAAAACGAGTTGGAAAATGGAGCTCAGGGCCACAGCAATTCACAAACTGGCAGAGTAATAAAGGACAACTATCGTCCAAAAATCTGTTGAGGGAAGGCAACGAGGCAGACTTGAAAGCCAGGCAGAATAGCAGGAAACAGATTTCAAGAGGTACGTTGGAATCGCCTTGAAAGCACAGGAAGAGGGGCACAACTTCGACAATGACGCAGTTGGCCAAAAAGGGCGTATGCGTTTTCCCCTGAATATATTCAGGAGAAAACGCATACGCCCTTTTTGGCCAAACAAGCAAGCGGGCAATGCAAATCTGCACTACAAAGAAGTATCACTTCCCACCGGTCAAAAGGGACATCCACAAAATGTGTAAAAACCAGAAAGGCAAGACAGGCCCTGGAGAACAGGGAGCCTTGTTATGCTGATGGGCGGGATATAAATTGCCAACTGCCTCACTGGAGGAGTGCATTGTGTTCCCTAAAACAAGTAAACAACAGAGCTACAGAGCCAAGGGCACTTCCAGGCTAGGGAATATACATTGGGGAAACTGAAAATCAATAAGACAGAGCCACCCCCAAATTTAGGGCTTCACTGCTTACAAGAACCTCAACTTGGGTACACCTTAAATATCCCAGGAAATATAAAAATGGTTCAAAAAACTGTGGTATTTATGTCCGATGGAATATCCCTCAGCCATGAAATCAATGTCATAAGACCAGGAGCAGCAAAGTGAGTGGATTCAGGTACGATGATTCTAAGTGAAATAAGTCACACAGAAAAAGAAACTTATCATAAGATATCACTTATGAAGATCCTGTAAACATGGCTACACATGAACTGAGTTCGGAAAGAGACCAGAGTCTCACATTTAGAAAACACTCTTATGCCTGCTTAAGGGGAAAGGTGAGGTGGGGTGATGCATAAAACCAGAGTTTGATATAAGCACAGGTACCATTTCCAAAACCAACTGTGGAATAGACAAGACCTACACCTTCCTCAGTGAAAGGGACTCAAAACCCCATATTTCCCGCAGAGGAATAGATCTGACCTGTAAGAATCTTAAAACCTATGTATTGATATGTCTCTGTAAGGGAAACAAGTGTGTCTAGACAGGCATAAACATGGCAGAGAGAATCAGCTCAAACCCACTATAAAAAGGATTTTCAAAAACAAAACCCAAAAACAGGGAACTTCTTTACATTTCCTTCAGGGTCTCTGATGAAACCTGGAAAAACCCTGTCTACAATGACAGCTGGATGTGGCATAAGGCTGGACACTTGGGCCTGAGAGGATTGGTGAGATTGGGTGAGCAAATGCAGACCCTTTAAAGCAAAAATGCATGGCCCCCATTCCATGGGTCCCAACTCTCCAGGTTGAAGGGAATATTACTACAGCTATAACATGTACGGGAAACCTAGAGAATGGACACACTGTGAATACAAAAGGTTTCTAAAACTCAACGAGTAGTCCCTCTCCTGGTGCTCCGGTTTGACTTTCCAACTGCTTTTCTATCAGTCTCCCAACTTGGAGAGACAGCCCCTTTAACCTCCTGGTTCGCACAGGTTGCCAATTTGGCAGAGGATGGAAGGGAAGAGGGAGAACCAATGAGAGAGTTAATGTTAGGCATTTGGACGGGCACATGTCACTCTAATTTCCCGGCAGGAAGAAGAATTAACCAGAGTCTCAGCCACCCACCGGGAACCAGTATAGGTCCTGAACCAAAATTTTGGACTTGCGTACAGCTCACAAAAAACGAGTTGGAAAATGGAGCTCAGGGCCACAGCAATTCACAAACTGGCAGAGTAATAAAGGACAACTATCGTCCAAAAATCTGTTGAGGGAAGGCAACGAGGCAGACTTGAAAGCCAGGCAGAATAGCAGGAAACAGATTTCAAGAGGTACGTTGGAATCGCCTTTAAAGCACAGGAAGAGGGGCAGAACTTCGACAATGACGCAGTTGGCCAAAAAGGGCGTATGCGTTTTCTCCTGAATATATTCAGGAGAAAACGCATACGCCCTTTTTGGCCAAACAAGCAAGCGGGCAATGCAAATCTGCACTACAAAGAAGTATCACTTCCCACCGGTCAAAAGGGACATCCACAAAATGTGTAAAAAACAGAAAGGCAAGACTGGCCCTGGAGAACAGGGAGCCTTGTTATGCTGAAGGTCGGGATGTAAATTGCCAACTGCCTCACTGGAGGAGTGCATTGCGTTCCCTAAAACAAGTAAACAACAGAGCTACAGAGCCAAGGGCACTTCCAGTCTAGGGAATATACATTGGGAAAACTGAAAATCAATAAGTCAGAGCCACCCCCAAATTAAGGGCTGCACTGCTTACAAGAACCTCAACTTGGGTACACCTTAAATATCCCAGGATATATAAAAATGGTTCAAAAAACTGTGGTATTTATGTCCGATGGAATATCCCTCAGCCATGAAATCAATGTCATAAGACCAGGAGCAGCAAAGTGAGTGGATTCAGGTACGATGATTCTAAGTGAAATAAGTCACACAGAAAAAGAAACTTATCATAAGATATGACTTAAGAAGATCCTGTAAACATGGCTACACATGAACTGAGTTAGGAAAGAGAACAGAGTCTCACATTTAGAAAACACTCTTATGCCTGCTTAAGGGGAAAGGAGAGGTGGGGTGATGCATAAAACCAGAGTTTGATATAAGCACAGGTACCATTTCCAAAACCAGCTGTGGAATAGACAAGACCTACACCTTCCTCAGTGAAAGGGACTCAAAACCCCATATTTCCCGCAGAGGAATAGATCTGACTAGTAAGAATCTTAAAACCTATGTATTGATATGTCTCTGTAAGGGAATCAAGTGTGTCTAGACTGGCATAAACATGGCAGAGAGAATCAGCTCAAACCCACTATAAAAAGGAATTTCAAAAACAAATCCAAAAAACAGGGAAATTCTTTACATTTCCTTCAGGGTCTCTGATGAAACATGGAAAAACCCTGTCTACAATGACAGCTGGATGTGGCATAGGGCTGGACACTTGGGACTGAGAGGATTGGTGAGATTGGGTGAGCAAATGCAGACCCTTTAAAGCAAAAATGCATGGGTCCCAACTCTCCAGGTTGAAGGGAATATTACTACAGCTATAACATGTACGGGAAACCTAGAGAATGGACACACTGTGAATACAAAAGGTTTCTAAAACTCAACGAGTAGTCCCTCTCCTGGTGCTCCGGTTTGACTTTCCAACTGCTTTACTATCAATCTCCCAACATGAAGAGACAGCCCCTTTAACCTCCTGGTTCGCACAGGTTGCCAATTTGGCAGAGGATGGAAGGGAAGAGGGAGAACCAATGAGAGATTAGCTGTTAGGCATTTGGACGGGCACATGTCACTCTAATTTCCCGACAGGAAGAAGAATTAACCAGAGTCTCAGCCACCCACCGGGAACCAGTATAGGTCCTGAACCAAAATTTTGGACTTGCGTACAGCAAACAAAAAACGAGTTGGAAAATGGAGCTCAGGGCCACAGCAATTCACAAACTGGCAGAGTAATAAAGGACAACTATCGTCCAAAAATCTGTTGAGGGAAGGCAACGAGGCAGACTTGAAAGCCAGGCAGAATAGCAGGAAACAGATTTCAAGAGGTACGTTGGAATCGCCTTGAAAGCACAGGAAGAGGGGCACAACTTCGACAATGACGCAGTTGGCCAAAAAGGGCGTATGCGTTTTCCCCTGAATATATTCAGGAGAAAACGCATACGCCCTTTTTGGCCAAACAAGCAAGCGGGCAATGCAAATCTGCACTACAAAGAAGTATCACTTCCCACCGGTCAAAAGGGACATCCACAAAATGTGTAAAAACCAGAAAGGCAAGACAGGCCCTGGAGAACAGGGAGCCTTGTTATGCTGATGGGCGGGATATAAATTGCCAACTGCCTCACTGGAGGAGTGCATTGTGTTCCCTAAAACAAGTAAACAACAGAGCTACAGAGCCAAGGGCACTTCCAGGCTAGGGAATATACATTGGGGAAACTGAAAATCAATAAGACAGAGCCACCCCCAAATTTAGGGCTGCACTGCTTACAAGAACCTCAACTTGGGTACACCTTAAATATCCCAGGAAATATAAAAATGGTTCAAAAAACTGTGGTATTTATGTCCGATGGAATATCCCTCAGCCATGAAATCAATGTCATAAGACCAGGAGCAGCAAAGTGAGTGGATTCAGGTACGATGATTCTAAGTGAAATAAGTCACACAGAAAAAGAAACTTATCATAAGATATCACTTATGAAGATCCTGTAAACATGGCTACACATGAACTGAGTTCGGAAAGAGACCAGAGTCTCACATTTAGAAAACACTCTTATGCCTGCTTAAGGGGAAAGGTGAGGTGGGGTGATGCATAAAACCAGAGTTTGATATAAGCACAGGTACCATTTCCAAAACCAACTGTGGAATAGACAAGACCTACACCTTCCTCAGTGAAAGGGACTCAAAACCCCATATTTCCCGCAGAGGAATAGATCTGACCTGTAAGAATCTTAAAACCTATGTATTGATATGTCTCTGTAAGGGAAACAAGTGTGTCTAGACAGGCATAACCATGGCAGAGAGAATCAGCTCAAACCCACTATAAAAAGGATTTTCAAAAACAAAACCCAAAAACAGGGAACTTCTTTACATTTCCTTCAGGGTCTCTGATGAAACCTGGAAAAACCCTGTCTACAATGACAGCTGGATGTGGCATAAGGCTGGACACTTGGGCCTGAGAGGATTGGTGAGATTGGGTGAGCAAATGCAGACCCTTTAAAGCAAAAATGCATGGCCCCCATTCCATGGGTCCCAACTCTCCAGGTTGAAGGGAATATTACTACAGCTATAACATGTACGGGAAACCTAGAGAATGGACACACTGTGAATACAAAAGGTTTCTAAAACTCAACGAGTAGTCCCTCTCCTGGTGCTCCGGTTTGACTTTCCAACTGCTTTTCTATCAGTCTCCCAACTTGGAGAGACAGCCCCTTTAACCTCCTGGTTCGCACAGGTTGCCAATTTGGCAGAGGATGGAAGGGAAGAGGGAGAACCAATGAGAGAGTTAATGTTAGGCATTTGGACGGGCACATGTCACTCTAATTTCCCGGCAGGAAGAAGAATTAACCAGAGTCTCAGCCACCCACCGGGAACCAGTATAGGTCCTGAACCAAAATTTTGGACTTGCGTACAGCTCACAAAAAACGAGTTGGAAAATGGAGCTCAGGGCCACAGCAATTCACAAACTGGCAGAGTAATAAAGGACAACTATCGTCCAAAAATCTGTTGAGGGAAGGCAACGAGGCAGACTTGAAAGCCAGGCAGAATAGCAGGAAACAGATTTCAAGAGGTACGTTGGAATCGCCTTTAAAGCACAGGAAGAGGGGCACAACTTCGACAATGACGCAGTTGGCCAAAAAGGGCGTATGCGTTTTCTCCTGAATATATTCAGGAGAAAACGCATACGCCCTTTTTGGCCAAACAAGCAAGCGGGCAATGCAAATCTGCACTACAAAGAAGTATCACTTCCCACCGGTCAAAAGGGACATCCACAAAATGTGTAAAAAACAGAAAGGCAAGACTGGCCCTGGAGAACAGGGAGCCTTGTTATGCTGAAGGTCGGGATGTAAATTGCCAACTGCCTCACTGGAGGAGTGAATTGCGTTCCCTAAAACAAGTAAACAACAGAGCTACAGAGCCAAGGGCACTTCCAGTCTAGGGAATATACATTGGGAAAACTGAAAATCAATAAGACAGAGCCACCCCCAAATTAAGGGCTGCACTGCTTACAAGAACCTCAACTTGGGTACACCTTAAATATCCCACGATATATAAAAATGGTTCAAAAAACTGTGGTATTTATGTCCGATGGAATATCCCTCAGCCATGAAATCAATGTCATAAGACCAGGAGCAGCAAAGTGAGTGGATTCAGGTACGATGATTCTAAGTGAAATAAGTCACACAGAAAAAGAAACTTATCATAAGATATGACTTATGAAGATCCTGTAAACATGGCTACACATGAACTGAGTTAGGAAAGAGAACAGAGTCTCACATTTAGAAAACACTCTTATGCCTGCTTAAGGGGAAAGGAGAGGTGGGGTGATGCATAAAACCAGAGTTTGATATAAGCACAGGTACCATTTCCAAAACCAGCTGTGTAATAGACAAGACCTACACCTTCCTCAGTGAAAGGGACTCAAAACCCCATATTTCACGCAGAGGAAGAGATATGACTAGTAAGAATCTTAAAACCTATGTATTGATATGTCTCTGTAAGGGAATCAAGTGTGTCTAGACTGGCATAAACATGGCAGAGAGAATCAGCTCAAACCCACTATAAAAAGGAATTTCAAAAACAAATCCAAAAAACAGGGAAATTCTTTCCATTTCCTTCAGGGTCTCTGATGAAACCTGGAAAAACCCTGTCTACAATGACAGCTGGATGTGGCATAGGGCTGGACACTTGGGACTGAGAGGATTGGTGAGATTGGGTGAGCAAATGCAGACCCTTTAAAGCAAAAATGCATGGGTCCCAACTCTCCAGGTTGAAGGGAATATTACTACAGCTATAACATGTACGGGAAACCTAGAGAATGGACACACTGTGAATACAAAAGGTTTCTAAAACTCAACGAGTAGTCCCTCTCCTGGTGCTCCGGTTTGACTTTCCAACTGCTTTACTATCAATCTCCCAACTTGGAGAGACAGCCCCTTTAACCTCCTGGTTCGCACAGGTTGCCAATTTGGCAGAGGATGGAAGGGAAGAGGGAGAACCAATGAGAGATTAGCTGGTAGGCATTTGGACGGGCACATGTCACTCTAATTTCCCGGCAGGAAGAAGAATTAACCAGAGTCTCAGCCACCCACCGGGAACCAGTATAGGTCCTGAACCAAAATTTTGGACTTGTGTACAGCTCACAAAAAACGAGTTGGAAAATGGAGCTCAGGGCCACAGCAATTCACAAACTGGCAGAGTAATAAAGGACAACTATCGTCCAAAAATCTGTTGAGGGAAGGCAACGAGGCAGACTTGAAAGCAAGGCAGAATAGCAGGAAACAGATTTCAAGAGGTACGTTGGAATCGCCTTTAAATCACAGGAAGAGGGGCACAACTTCGACAGTGACACAGTTGGCCAAAAAGGGCGTATGCGTTTTCTCCTGAATATATTCAGGAGAAAACGCATACGCCCTTTTTCGCCAAACAAGCAAGCGGGCAATGCAAATCTGCACTACAAAGATGTATCACTTCCCACCGGTCAAAAGGGACATCCACAAAATGTGTATAAACCAGAAAGGCAAGACCTGCCCTGGAGAACAGGGAGCCTTGTTATGCTGATGGGCGGGATGTAAATTGTCAGCTGCCTCACTGGAGGAGTGCATTGCGTTCCCTAAAACAAGTAAACAACAGAGCTACAGAGCCAAGGGCACTTCCAGTCTAAGGAATATACATTAGGAAAACTGAAAATCAATACGACAGAGCCACCCCCAAATTTAGAGCTGCACTGCTTACAAGAACCTCAACTTGGGTACACCTTAAATATCCCAGGAAATATAAAAATGGTTCAAAAAACTGTGGTATTTATGTCCGATGGAATATCCCTCAGCCATGAAATCAATGTCATAAGACCAGGAGCAGCAAAGTGAGTGGATTCAGGTACGATGATTCTAAGTGAAATAAGTTACACAGAAAAAGAAACTTATCATAAGATATGACTTATGAAGATCCTGTAAACATGGCTACACATGAACTGAGTTAGGAAAGAGACCAGAGTCTCACATTTAGAAAACACTCTTATGCCTGCTTAAGGGGAAAGGAGAGGTGGGGTGATGCATAAAACCAGAGTTTGATATAAGCACAGGTACCATTTCCAAAACCAACTGTGGAATAGACAAGACCTACACCTTCCTCAGTGAAAGGGACTCAAAACCCCATATTTCCCGCAGAGGAATAGATCTGACTAGTAAGAATCTTAAAACCTATGTATTGATATGTCTCTGTAAGGGTATCAAGTGTGTCTAGACTGGCATAAACATGGCAGAGAGAATCAGCTCAAACCCACTATAAAAAGGAATTTCAAAAACAAATCCAAAAAACAGGGAAATTCTTTACATTTCCTTCAGGGTCTCTGATGAAACCTGGAAAAACCCTGTCTACAATGACAGCTGGATGTGGCATAGGGCTGGACACTTGGGACTGAGAGGATTGGTGAGATTGGGTGAGCAAATGCAGACCCTTTAAAGCAAAAATGCATGGGTCCCAACTCTCCAGGTTGAAGGGAATATTACTACAGCTATAACATGTACGGGAAACCTAGAGAATGGACACACTGTGAATACAAAAGGTTTCTAAAACTCAACGAGTAGTCCCTCTCCTGGTGCTCCGGTTTGACTTTCCAACTGCTTTACTATCAATCTCCCAACATGAAGAGACAGCCCCTTTAACCTCCTGGTTCGCACAGGTTGCCAATTTGGCAGAGGATGGAAGGGAAGAGGGAGAACCAATGAGAGAGTAGCTGTTAGGCATTTGGACGGGCACATGTCACTCTAATTTCCCGGCAGGAAGAATAATTAACCAGAGTCTCAGCCACCCACCGGGAACCAGTATAGGTCCTGAACCAAAATTTTGGACTTGCGTACAGCTCACAAAAAACGAGTTGGAAAATGGAGCTCAGGGCCACAGCAATTCACAAACTGGCAGAGTAATAAAGGACAACTATCGTCCAAAAATCTGTTGAGGGATGGCAACGAGGCAGACTTGAAAGCCAGGCAGAATAGCAGGAAACAGATTTCAAGAGGTACCTTGGAATCGCCTTTAAAGCACAGGAAGAGGGGCACAACTTCGACAGTGACGCAGTTGGCCAAAAAGGGCGTATGCGTTTTCTCCTGAATATATTCAGGAGAAAACGCATACGCCCTTTTTGGCCAAACAAGCAAGCGGGCAATGCAAATCTGCACTACAAAGAAGTATCACTTCCCACCGGTCAAAAGGGACATCCACAAAATGTGTAAAAACCAGAAAGGCAAGACTGGCCCTGGAGAACAGGGAGCCTTGTTATGCTGATGGGCGGGATGTAAATTGCCAACTGCCTCACTGGAGGAGTGCATTGCGTTCCCTAAAACAAGTAAACAACAGAGCTACAGAGCCAAGGGCACTTCCAGTCTAGGGAATATACATTGGGAAAACTGAAAATCAATAAGACAGAGCCACCCCCAAATTTAGGGCTGCACTGCTTACAAGAACCTCAACTTGGGTACACCTTAAATATCCCAGGAAATATAAAAATGGGTCAAAAAACTGTGGTATTTATGTCCGATGGAATATCCCTCAGCCATGAAATCAATGTCATAAGACCAGGAGCAGCAAAGTGAGTGGATTCAGGTACGATGATTCTAAGTGAAATAAGTCACACAGAAAAAGAAACTTATCATAAGATATGACTTATGAAGATCCTGTAAACATGGCTACACATGAACTGAGTTAGGAAAGAGACCAGAGTCTCACATTTAGAAAACACTCTTATGCCTTCTTAAGGGGAAAGGAGAGGTGGGGTGATGCATAAAACCAGAGTTTGATATAAGCACAGGTACCATTTCCAAAACCAACTGTGGAATAGACAAGACCTACACCTTCCTCAGTGAAAGGGACTCAAAACCCCATATTTCCCGCAGAGGAATAGATCTGACTAGTAAGAATCTTAAAACCTATGTATTGATATGTCTCTGTAAGGGAATCAAGTGTGTCTAGACTGGCATACACATGGCAGAGAGAATCAGCTCAAACCCACTCTAAAAAGGAATTTCAAAAACAAAACCAAAAAACAGGGAAATTCTTTACATTTCCTTCAGGGTCTCTGATGAAACCTGGAAAAACCCTGTCTACAATGACAGCTGGATGTGGCATAAGGCTGGACACTTGGGACTGAGAGGATTGGTGAGATTGGGTGAGCAAATGCAGACCCTTTAAAGCAAAAATGCATGGCCCCCATTCCATGGGTCCCAACTCTCCAGGTTGAAGGGAATATTACTACAGCTATAACATGTACGGGAAACCTAGAGAATGGACACACAGTGAATACAAAAGGTTTCTAAAACTCAACGAGTAGTCCCTCTCCTGGTGCTCCGGTTAGACTTTCCAACTGCTTTACTATCAATCTCCCAACTTGGAGAGACAGCCCCTTTAACCTCCTGGTTCGCACAGGTTGCCAATTTGGCAGAGGATGGAAGGGAAGAGGGAGAACCAATGAGAGAGTTGATGTTAGGCATTTGGACGGGCACATGTCACTCTAATTTCCCGGCAGGAAGAAGAATTAACCAGAGTCTCAGCCACCCACCGGGAACCAGTATAGGTCCTGAACCAAAATTTTGGACTTGCGTACAGCTCACAAAAAACGAGTTGGAAAATGGAGCTCAGGGCCACAGCAATTCACAAACTGGCAGAGTAATAAAGGACAACTATCGTCCAAAAATCTGTTGAGGGAAGGCAACGAGGCAGACTTGAAAGCAAGGCAGAATAGCAGGAAACAGATTTCAAGAGGTACGTTGGAATCGCCTTTAAATCACAGGAAGAGGGGCACAACTTCGACAGTGACACAGTTGGCCAAAAAGGGCGTATGCGTTTTCTCCTGAATATATTCAGGAGAAAACGCATACGCCCTTTTTCGCCAAACAAGCAAGCGGGCAATGCAAATCTGCACTACAAAGATGTATCACTTCCCACCGGTCAAAAGGGACATCCACAAAATGTGTATAAACCAGAAAGGCAAGACCTGCCCTGGAGAACAGGGAGCCTTGTTATGCTGATGGGCGGGATGTAAATTGTCAGCTGCCTCACTGGAGGAGTGCATTGCGTTCCCTAAAACAAGTAAACAACAGAGCTACAGAGCCAAGGGCACTTCCAGTCTAGGGAATATACATTAGGAAAACTGAAAATCAATACGACAGAGCCACCCCCAAATTTAGAGCTGCACTGCTTACAAGAACCTCAACTTGGGTACACCTTAAATATCCCAGGAAATATAAAAATGGTTCAAAAAACTGTGGTATTTATGTCCGATGGAATATCCCTCAGCCATGAAATCAATGTCATAAGACCAGGAGCAGCAAAGTGAGTGGATTCAGGTACGATGATTCTAAGTGAAATAAGTCACACAGAAAAAGAAACTTATCATAAGATATGACTTATGAAGATCCTGTAAACATGGCTACACATGAACTGAGTTAGGAAAGAGACCAGAGTCTCACATTTAGAAAACACTCTTATGCCTGCTTAAGGGGAAAGGAGAGGTGGGGTGATGCATAAAACCAGAGTTTGATATAAGCACAGGTACCATTTCCAAAACCAACTGTGGAATAGACAAGACCTACACCTTCCTCAGTGAAAGGGACTCAAAACCCCATATTTCCCGCAGAGGAATAGATCTGACTAGTAAGAATCTTAAAACCTATGTATTGATATGTCTCTGTAAGGGTATCAAGTGTGTCTAGACTGGCATAAACATGGCAGAGAGAATCAGCTCAAACCCACTATAAAAAGGAATTTCAAAAACAAATCCAAAAAACAGGGAAATTCTTTACATTTCCTTCAGGGTCTCTGATGAAACCTGGAAAAACCCTGTCTACAATGACAGCTGGATGTGGCATAGGGCTGGACACTTGGGACTGAGAGGATTGGTGAGATTGGGTGAGCAAATGCAGACCCTTTAAAGCAAAAATGCATGGGTCCCAACTCTCCAGGTTGAAGGGAATATTACTACAGCTATAACATGTACGGGAAACCTAGAGAATGGACACACTGTGAATACAAAAGGTTTCTAAAACTCAACGAGTAGTCCCTCTCCTGGTGCTCCGGTGTGACTTTCCAACTGCTTTACTATCAATCTCCCAACATGAAGAGACAGCCCCTTTAACCTCCTGGTTCGCACAGGTTGCCAATTTGGCAGAGGATGGAAGGGAAGAGGGAGAACCAATGAGAGAGTAGCTGTTAGGCATTTGGACGGGCACATGTCACTCTAATTTCCCGGCAGGAAGAAGAATTAACCAGAGTCTCAGCCACCCACCGGGAACCAGTATAGGTCCTGAACCAAAACTTTGGACTTGCGTACAGCTCACAAAAAACGAGTTGGAAAATGGAGCTCAGGGCCACAGCAATTCACAAACTGGCAGAGTAATAAAGGACAACTATCGTCCAAAAATCTGTTGAGGGATGGCAACGAGGCAGACTTGAAAGCCAGGCAGAATAGCAGGAAACAGATTTCAAGAGGTACCTTGGAATCGCCTTTAAAGCACAGGAAGAGGGGCACAACTTCGACAGTGACGCAGTTGGCCAAAAAGGGCGTATGCGTTTTCTCCTGAATATATTCAGGAGAAAACGCATACGCCCTTTTTGGCCAAACAAGCAAGCGGGCAATGCAAATCTGCACTACAAAGAAGTATCACTTCCCACCTGTCAAAAGGGACATCCACAAAATGTGTAAAAACCAGAAAGGCAAGACTGGCCCTGGAGAACAGGGAGCCTTGTTATGCTGATGGGCGGGATGTAAATTGCCAACTGCCTCACTGGAGGAGTGCATTGCGTTCCCTAAAACAAGTAAACAACAGAGCTACAGAGCCAAGGGCACTTCCAGTCTAGGGAATATACATTGGGAAAACTGAAAATCAATAAGACAGAGCCACCCCCAAATTTAGGGCTGCACTGCTTACAAGAACCTCAACTTGGGTACACCTTAAATATCCCAGGAAATATAAAAATGGGTCAAAAAACTGTGGTATTTATGTCCGATGGAATATCCCTCAGCCATGAAATCAATGTCATAAGACCAGGAGCAGCAAAGTGAGTGGATTCAGGTACGATGATTCTAAGTGAAATAAGTCACACAGAAAAAGAAACTTATCATAAGATATGACTTATGAAGATCCTGTAAACATGGCTACACATGAACTGAGTTAGGAAAGAGACCAGAGTCTCACATTTAGAAAACACTCTTATGCCTTCTTAAGGGGAAAGGAGAGGTGGGGTGATGCATAAAACCAGAGTTTGATATAAGCACAGGTACCATTTCCAAAACCAACTGTGGAATAGACAAGACCTACACCTTCCTCAGTGAAAGGGACTCAAAACCCCATATTTCCCGCAGAGGAATAGATCTGACTAGTAAGAATCTTAAAACCTATGTATTGATATGTCTCTGTAAGGGAATCAAGTGTGTCTAGACTGGCATACACATGGCAGAGAGAATCAGCTCAAACCCACTCTAAAAAGGAATTTCAAAAACAAAACCAAAAAACAGGGAAATTCTTTACATTTCCTTCAGGGTCTCTGATGAAACCTGGAAAAACCCTGTCTACAATGACAGCTGGATGTGGCATAAGGCTGGACACTTGGGACTGAGAGGATTGGTGAGATTGGGTGAGCAAATGCAGACCCTTTAAAGCAAAAATGCATGGCCCCCATTCCATGGGTCCCAACTCTCCAGGTTGAAGGGAATATTACTACAGCTATAACATGTACGGGAAACCTAGAGAATGGACACACAGTGAATACAAAAGGTTTCTAAAACTCAACGAGTAGTCCCTCTCCTGGTGCTCCGGTTAGACTTTCCAACTGCTTTACTATCAATCTCCCAACTTGGAGAGACAGCCCCTTTAACCTCCTGGTTCGCACAGGTTGCCAATTTGGCAGAGGATGGAAGGGAAGAGGGAGAACCAATGAGAGAGTTGATGTTAGGCATTTGGACGGGCACATGTCACTCTAATTTCCCGGCAGGAAGAAGAATTAACCAGAGTCTCAGCCACCCACCGGGAACCAGTATAGGTCCTGAACCAAAATTTTGGACTTGCGTACAGCTCACAAAAAACGAGTTGGAAAATGGAGCTCAGGGCCACAGCAATTCACAAACTGGCAGAGTAATAAAGGACAACTATCGTCCAAAAATCTGTTGAGGGAAGGCAACGAGGCAGACGTGAAAGCCAGGCAGAATAGCAGGAAACAGATTTCAAGAGGTACGTTGGAATCGCCTTGAAAGCACAGGAAGAGGGGCACAACTTCGACAGTGACGCAGTTGGCCAAAAAGTGCGTATGCGTTTTCTCCTGAATATATTCAGGAGAAAACGCATACGCCCTTTTTGGCCAAACAAGCAAGCGGGCAATGCATATCTGCACTACAAAGAAGTATCACTTCCCACCGGTCAAAAGGGACATCCACAAAATGTGTAAAAACCAGAAAGGCAAGACTGGCCCTGGAGAACAGGGAGCCTTGTTATGCTGATGGTCGGGATGTAAATTGCCAACTGCCTCACTGGAGGAGTGCATTGCGTTCCCTAAAACAAGTAAACAACAGAGCTACAGAGCCAAGGGCACTTCCAGTCTAGGGAATATACATTGGGAAAACTGAAAATCAAGAAGACAGAGCCACCCCCAAATTTAGGGCTGCACTGCTTACAAGAACCTCAACTTGGGTACACCTTAAATATCCCAGGAAATATAAAAATGGGTCAAAAAACTGTGGTATTTATGTCCGATGGAATATCCCTCAGCCATGAAATCAATGTCATAAGACCAGGAGCAGCAAAGTGAGTGGATTCAGGTACGATGATTCTAAGTGAAATAAGTCACACAGAAAAAGAAACTTATCATAAGATATGACTTATGAAGATCCTGTAAACATGGCTACACATGAACTGAGTTAGGAAAGAGACCAGAGTCTCACATTTAGAAAACTCTCTTATGCCTGCTTAAGGGGAAAGGAGAGGTGGGGTGATGCATAAAACCAGAGTTTGATATAAGCACAGGTACCATTTCCAAAACCAACTGTGGAATAGACAAGACCTACACCTTCCTCAGTGAAAGGGACTCAAAACCCCATATTTCCCGCAGAGGAATAGATCTGACTAGTAAGAATCTTAAAACCTATGTATTGATATGTCTCTGTAAGGGAATCAAGTGTGTCTAGACTGGCATAAACATGGCAGAGTGAATCAGCTCAAACCCACTATAAAAAGGAATTTCAAAAAAAAACCAAAAAACGGAAATTATTTACATTTCCTTCAGGGTCTCTGATGAAACCTGGAAAAACCCTGTCTACAATGACAGCTGGATGTGGCATAAGGCTGGACACTTGGGACTGAGAGGATTGGTGAGATTGGGTGAGCAAATGCAGACCCTTTAAAGCAAAAATGCATGGCCCCATTCCATGGGTCCCAACTCTCCAGGTTGAAGGGAATATTACTACAGCTATAACATATACGGGAAACCTAGAGAATGGACACACTGTGAATACAAAAGGTTTCTAAAACTCAACGAGTAGTCCCTCTCCTGGTGCTCCGTTTTGACTTTCCAACTACTTTACTATCAATCTCCCAACTTGGAGAGACAGCCCCTTTAACCTCCTGGTTCGCACAGGTTGCCAATTTGGCAGAGGATGGAAGGGAAGAGGGAGAACCAATGAGAGAGTAGCTGTTAGGCATTTGGACGGGCACATGTCACTCTAATTTCCCGGCAGGAAGAAGAATTAACCAGAGTCTCAGCCACCCACCGGGAACCAGTATAGGTCCTGAACCAAAATTTTGGACTTGCGTACAGCTCACAAAAATCGAGTTGGAAAATGGAGCTCAGGGCCACAGCAATTCACAAACTGGCAGAGTAATAAAGGACAACTATCGTCCAAAAATCTGTTGAGGGAAGACAACGAGGCAGACTTGAAAGCCAGGCAGAATAGCAGGAAACAGATTTCAAGAGGTTCGTTGGAATCACCTTTAAATCACAGGAAGAGGGGCACAACTTCGACAGTGACACACTTGGCCAAAAAGGGCGTATGCGTTTTCTCCTGAATATATTCAGGAGAAAACGCATATGCCCTTTTTGGCCAAACAAGCAAGCGGGCAATGCAAATCTGCACTACAAAGAAGTATCACTTCCCACCGGTCAAAAGGGACATCCACAAAATGTGTAAAAACCAGAAAGGCAAGACTGGCCCTGGAGAACAGGGAGCCTTGTTATGCTGATGGGCGGGATGTAAATTGCCAACTGCCTCACTGGAGGAGTGCATTGCGTTCCCTAAAACAAGTAAACAACAGAGCTACAGAGCCAAGGGCACTTCCAGTCTAGGGAATATACATTGGGAAAACTGAAAATCAATAAGACAGAGCCACCCCCAAATTTAGGGCTGCACTGCTTACAAGAACCTCAACTTGGGTACACCTTAAATATCCCAGGAAATATAAAAATGGGTCAAAAAACTGTGGTATTTATGTCCGATGGAATATCCCTCAGCCATGAAATCAATGTCATAAGACCAGGAGCAGCAAAGTGAGTGGATTCAGGTACGATGATTCTAAGTGAAATAAGTCACACAGTAAAAGAAACTTATCATAAGATATGACTTATGAAGATCCTGTAAACATGGCTACACATGAACTGAGTTAGGAAAGAGACCAGAGTCTCACATTTAGAAAACACTCTTATGCCTTCTTAAGGGGAAAGGAGAGGTGGGGTGATGCATAAAACCAGAGTTTGATATAAGCACAGGTACCATTTCCAAAACCAACTGTGGAATAGACAAGACCTACACCTTCCTCAGTGAAAGGGACTCAAAACCCCATATTTCCCGCAGAGGAATAGATCTGACTAGTAAGAATCTCAAAATCTATGTATTGATATGTCTCTGTAAGGGAATCAAGTGTGTCTAGACTGGCATACACATGGCAGAGAGAATCAGCTCAAACCCACTCTAAAAAGGAATTTCAAAAACAAAACCAAAAAACAGGGAAATTCTTTACATTTCCTTCAGGGTCTCTGATGAAACCTGGAAAAACCCTGTCTACAATGACAGCTAGATGTGGCATAAGGCTGGACACTTGGGACTGAGAGGATTGGTGAGATTGGGTGAGCAAATGCAGACCCTTTAAAGCAAAAATGCATGGCCCCCATTCCATGGGTCCCAACTCTCCAGGTTGAAGGGAATATTACTACAGCTATAACATGTACGGGAAACCTAGAGAATGGACACACAGTGAATACAAAAGTTTCTAAAACTCAACGAGTAGTCCCTCTCCTGGTGCTCCGGTTAGACTTTCCAACTGCTTTACTATCAATCTCCCAACTTGGAGAGACAGCCCCTTTAACCTCCTGGTTCGCACAGGTTGCCAATTTGGCAGAGGATGGAAGGGAAGAGGGAGAACCAATGAGAGAGTTGATGTTAGGCATTTGGACGGGCACATGTCACTCTAATTTCCCGGCAGGAAGAAGAATTAACCAGAGTCTCAGCCACCCACCGGGAACCAGTATAGGTCCTGAACCAAAATTTTGGACTTGCGTACAGCTCACAAAAAACGAGTTGGAAAATGGAGCTCAGGGCCACAGCAATTCACAAACTGGCAGAGTAATAAAGGACAACTATCGTCCAAAAATCTGTTGAGGGAAGGCAACGAGGCAGACGTGAAAGCCAGGCAGAATAGCAGGAAACAGATTTCAAGAGGTACGTTGGAATCGCCTTGAAAGCACAGGAAGAGGGGCACAACTTCGACAGTGACGCAGTTGGCCAAAAAGGGCGTATGCGTTTTCTCCTGAATATATTCAGGAGAAAACGCATACGCCCTTTTTGGCCAAACAAGCAAGCGGGCAATGCAAATCTGCACTACAAAGAAGTATCACTTCCCACCGGTCAAAAGGGACATCCACAAAATGTGTAAAAACCAGAAAGGCAAGACAGGCCCTGGAGAACAGGGAGCCTTGTTATGCTGATGGTCGGGATGTAAATTGCCAACTGCCTCACTGGAGGAGTGCATTGCGTTCCCTAAAACAAGTAAACAACAGAGCTACAGAGCCAAGGGCACTTCCAGTCTAGGGAATATACATTGGGAAAACTGAAAATCAATAAGACAGAGCCACCCCCAAATTTAGGGCTGCACTGCTTACAAGAACCTCAACTTGGGTACACCTTAAATATTCCAGGAAATATAAAAATGGTTCAAAAAACTGTGGTATTTATGTCCGATGGAATATCCCTCAGCCATGAAATCAATGTCATAAGACCAGGAGCAGCAAAGTGAGTGGATTCAGGTACGATGATTCTAAGTGAAATAAGTCACACAGAAAAAGAAACTTATCATAAGATATGACTTATGAAGATCCTGTAAACATGGCTACACATGAACTGAGTTAGGAAAGAGACCAGAGTCTCACATTTAGAAAACTCTCTTATGCCTGCTTAAGGGGAAAGGAGAGGTGGGGTGATGCATAAAACCAGAGTTTGATATAAGCACAGGTACCATTTCCAAAACCAACTGTGGAATAGACAAGACCTACACCTTCCTCAGTGAAAGGGACTCAAAACCCCATATTTCCCACAGAGGAATAGATCTGACTAGTAAGAATCTTAAAACCTATGTATTGATATGTCTCTGTAAGGGAATCAAGTGTGTCTAGACTGGCATAAACATGGCAGAGTGAATCAGCTCAAACCCACTATAAAAAGGAATTTCAAAAACAAAACCAAAAAACAGGGAAATTCTTTCCATTTCCTTCAGGGTCTCTGATGAAACCTGGAAAAACCCTGTCTACAATGACAGCTAGATGTGGCATAAGGCTGGACACTTGGGACTGAGAGGATTGGTGAGATTGGGTGAGCAAATGCAGACCCTTTAAAGCAAAAATGCATGGCCCCCATTCCATGGGTCCCAACTCTCCAGGTTGAAGGGAATATTACTACAGCTATAACATGTACGGGAAACCTAGAGAATGGACACACAGTGAATACAAAAGTTTCTAAAACACAACGAGTAGTCCCTCTCCTGGTGCTCCGGTTAGACTTTCCAACTGCTTTACTATCAATCTCCCAACTTGGAGAGACAGCCCCTTTAACCTCCTGGTTCGCACAGGTTGCCAATTTGGCAGAGGATGGAAGGGAAGAGGGAGAACCAATTAGAGAGTTGATGTTAGGCATTTGGACGGGCACATGTCACTCTAATTTCCCGGCAGGAAGAAGAATTAACCAGAGTCTCAGCCACCCACCGGGAACCAGTATAGGTCCTGAACCAAAATTTTGGACTTGCGTACAGCTCACAAAAATCGAGTTGGAAAATGGAGCTCAGGGCCACAGCAATTCACAAACTGGCAGAGTAATAAAGGACAACTATCGTCCAAAAATCTGTTGAGAGAAGGCAACGAGGCAGACTTGAAAGCCAGGCAGAATAGCAGGAAACAGATTTCAAGAGGTTCGTTGGAATCACCTTTAAATCACAGGAAGAGGGGCACAACTTCGACAGTGACACAGTTGGCCAAAAAGGGTGTATGCGTTTTCTCCTGAATATATTCAGGAGAAAACGCATACGCCCTTTTTGGCCAAACAAGCAAGCGGGCAATGCAAATCTGCACTACAAAGAAGTATCACTTCCCACCGGTCAAAAGGGACATCCACAAAATGTGTAAAAACCAGAAAGGCAAGACTGGCCCTGGAGAACAGGGAGCCTTGTTATGCTGATGGGCGGGATGTAAATTGCCAACTGCCTCACTGGAGGAGTGCATTGCGTTCCCTAAAACAAGTAAACAACAGAGCTACAGAGCCAAGGGCACTTCCAGTCTAGGGAATATACATTGGGAAAACTGAAAATCAAGAAGACAGAGCCACCCCCAAATTTAGGGCTGCACTGCTTACAAGAACCTCAACTTGGGTACACCTTAAATATCCCAGGAAATATAAAAATGGGTCAAAAAACTGTGGTATTTATGTCCGATGGAATATCCCTCAGCCATGAAATCAATGTCATAAGACCAGGAGCAGCAAAGTGAGTGGATTCAGGTACGATGATTCTAAGTGAAATAAGTCACACAGAAAAAGAAACTTATCATAAGATATGACTTATGTAGATCCTGTAAACATGGCTACACATGAACTGAGTTAGGAAAGAGACCAGAGTCTCACATTTAGAAAAAACTCTTATGCCTTCTTAAGGGGAAAGGAGAGTTGGGGTGATGCATAAAACCAGAGTTTGATATAAGCACAGGTACCATTTCCAAAACCAACTGTGGAATAGACAAGACCTACACCTTCCTCAGTGAAAGGGACTCAAAACACCATATTTCCCGCAGAGGAATAGATCTGACTAGTAAGAATCTTAAAACCTATGTATTGATATGTCTCTGTAAGGGAATCAAGTGTGTCTAGACTGGCATACACATGGCAGAGAGAATCAGCTCAAACCCACTCTAAAAAGGAATTTCAAAAACAAATCCAAAAAACAGGGAAATTCTTTACATTTCCTTCAGGGTCTCTGATGAAACCTGGAAAAACCCTGTCTACAATGACAGCTAGATGTGGCATAAGGCTGGACACTTGGGACTGAGAGGATTGGTGAGATTGGGTGAGCAAATGCAGACCCTTTAAAGCAAAAATGCATGGCCCCCATTCCATGGGTCCCAACTCTCCAGGTTGAAGGGAATATTACTACAGCTATAACATGTACGGGAAACCTAGAGAATGGACACACAGTGAATACAAAAGTTTCTAAAACTCAACGAGTAGTCCCTCTCCTGGTGCTCCGGTTAGACTTTCCAACTGCTTTACTATCAATCTCCCAACTTGGAGAGACAGCCCCTTTAACCTCCTGGTTCGCACAGGTTGCCAATTTGGCAGAGGATGGAAGGGAAGAGGGAGAACCAATGAGAGAGTAGCTGTTAGGCATTTGGACGGGCACATGTCACTCTAATTTCCTGGCAGGAAGAAGAATTAACCAGAGTCTCAGCCACCCACCGGGAACCAGTATAGGTCCTGAACCAAAATTTTGAACTTGCGTACAGCTCACAAAAATCGAATTGGAAAATGGAGCTCAGGGCCACAGCAATTCTCAAACTGGCAGAGTAATAAAGGACAACTATCGTCCAAAAATCTGTTGAGGGAAGGCAACGAGGCAGACTTGAAAGCCAGGCAGAATAGCAGGAAACAGATTTCAAGAGGTTCGTTGGAATCACCTTTAAATCACAGGAAGAGGGGCACAACTTCGACAGTGACACAGTTGGCCAAAAAGGGCGTATGCGTTTTCTCCTGAATATATTCAGGAGAAAACGCATACGCCCTTTTTGGCCAAACAAGCAAGCGGGCAATGCAAATCTGCACTACAAAGAAGTATCACTTCCCACCGGTCAAAAGGGACATCCACAAAATGTGTAAAAACCAGAAAGGCAAGACATGCCCTGGAGAACAGGGAGCCTTGTTATGCTGATGGGCAGGATGTAAATTGTCAGCTGCCTCACTGGAGGAGTGCATTGCGTTCCCTAAAACAAGTAAACAACAGAGCTACAGAGCCAAGGGCACTTCCAATCTAGGGAATATACATTGGGAAAACTGAAAATCAATAAGACAGAGCCACCCCCAAATTTAGGGCTGCACTGCTTACAAGAACCTCAACTTGGGTACACCTTAAATATCCCAGGAAATATAAAAATGGTTCAAAACACTGTGGTATTTATGTCCGATGGAATATCCCTCAGCCATGAAATCAATGTCATAAGACAAGGAGCAGCAAAGTGAGTGGATTCAGGTACGATGATTCTAAGTGAAATAAGTCACACAGAAAAAGAATCTTATCATAAGATATGACTTATGAAGATCCTGTAAACATGGCTACACATGAACTGAGTTAGGAAAGAGACCAGAGTCTCACATTTAGAAAACACTCTTATGCCTGCTTAAGGGGAAAGGAGAGGTGGGGTGATGCATAAAACCAGAGTTTGATATAAGCACAGGTACCATTTCCAAAACCAACTGTGGAATAGACAAGACCTACACCTTCCTCAGTGAAAGGGACTCAAAACCCCATATTTCCCGCAGAGGAATTGATCTGACTAGTAAGAATCTTAAAACCTATGTATTGATATGTCTCTGTAAGGGAATCAAGTGTGTCTAGACTGGCATAAACATGGCAGAGAGAATCAGCTCAAACCCACTCTAAAAAGGAATTTCAAAAACAAAACCAAAAAACAGGGAAATTCTTTCCATTTCCTTCAGGGTCTCTGATGAAACCTGGAAAAACCCTGTCTACACTGACAGCTGGATGAGGCATAAGGCTGGACACTTGGGACTGAGAGGATTGGTGAGATTGGGTGAGCAAATGCAGACCCTTTAAAGCAAAAATGCATGGCCCCCATTCCATGGGTCCCAACTCTCCAGGTTGAAGGGAATATTACTACAGCTATAACATGTACGGGAAACCTAGAGAATGGACACACTATGAATACAAAAGGTTTCTAAAACTCAACGAGTAGTCCCTCTCCTGGTGCTCCTGTTTGACTTTCCAACTGTTTTACTATCAATCTCCCAACTTGGAGAGACAGCCCCTTTAACCTCCTGGTTCGCACAGGTTGCCAATTTGGCAGAGGATGGAAGGGAAGAGGGAGAACCAATGAGAGAGTAGCTGTTAGGCATTTGGACGGGCACATGTCACTCTAATTTCCCGGCAGGAAGAAGAATTAACCAGAGTCTCAGCCACCCACCGGGAACCAGTATAGGTCCTGAACCAAAATTTTGGACTTGCGTACAGCTCACAAAAAACGAGTTGGAAAATGGAGCTCAGGGCCACAGCAATTCACAAACTGGCAGAGTAATAAAGGACAACTATCGTTCAAAAATCTGTTGAGGGAAGGCAACGAGGCAGACTTGAAAGCCAGGCAGAATAGCAGGAAACAGATTTCAAGAGGTTCGTTGGAATCACCTTTAAATCACAGGAAGAGGGGCACAACTTCGACAGTGACATAGTTGGCCAAAAAGGGCGTATGCGTTTTCTCCTGAATATATTCAGGAGAAAACGCATACGCCCTTTTTGGCCAAACAAGCAAGCGGGCAATGCAAATCTGCACTACAAAGAAGTATCACTTCCCACAGGTCAAAAGGGACATCCACAAAATATGTAAAAACCAGAAAGGCAAGACAGGCCCTGGAGAACAGGGAGCCTTGTTATGCTGATGGGCGGGATGTAAATTGCCAACTGCCTCACTGGAGGAGTGCATTGCGTTCCCTAAAACAAGTAAACAACAGAGCTACAGAGCCAAGGGCACTTCCAGTCTAGGGAATATACATTGGGAAAACTGAAAATCAATAAGACAGAGCTACCCCCAAATTTAGGGCTGCACTGCTTACAAGAACCTCAACTTGGGTACACTTTAAATATCCCAGGAAATATAAAAATGGTTCAAAAAACTGTGGTATTTATGTCCGATGGAATATCCCTCAGCCATGAAATCAATGTCATAAGACCAGGAGCAGCAAAGTGAGTGGATTCAGGTACGATGATTCTAAGTGAAATAAGTCACACAGAAAAAGAAACTTATCATAAGATATGACTTATGAAGATCCTGTAAACATGGCTACACATGAACTGAGTTAGGAAAGAGAACAGAGTCTCACATTTAGAAAACACTCTTATGCCTGCTTAAGGGGAAAGGAGAGGTGGGGTGATGCATAAAACCAGAGTTTGATATAAGCACAGGTACCATTTCCAAAACCAACTGTGGAATAGACAAGACCTACACCTTCCTCAGTGAAAGGGACTCAAAACCCCATATTTCCCGCAGAGGAATAGATCTGACTAGTAAGAATCTTAAAACCTATGTATTGATATGTCTCTGTAAGGGAATCAAGTGTGTCTAGACTGGCATAAACATGGCAGAGAGAATCAGCTCAAACCCACTCTAAAAAGGAATTTGAAAAACAAAACCAAAAAACAGGGAAATTCTTTCCATTTCCTTCAGGGTCTCTGATGAAACCTGGAAAAACCCTGTCTACAATGACAGCTGGATGTGGCATAAGGCTGGACACTTGGGACTGAGAGGATTGGTGAGATTGGGTGAGCAAATGCAGACCCTTTAAAGCAAAAATGCATGGCCCCCATTCCATGGGTCCCAACTCTCCAGGTTGAAGGGAATATTACTACAGCTATAACATGTACGGGATACCTAGAGAATGGACACACTGTGAATACAAAAGGTTTTAAAACACAACGAGTAGTCCCTCTCCTGGTGCTCCTGTTAGACTTTCCAACTGCTTTACTATCAATCTCCCAACTTGGAGAGACAGTCCCTTTAACCTCCTGGTTCGCACAGGTTGCCAATTTGGCAGAGGATGGAAGGGAAGAGGGAGAACCAATGAGAGAGTAGCTGTTAGGCATTTGGACGGGCACATGTCACTCTAATTTCCCGGCAGGAAGAAGAATTAACCAGTGTCTCAGCCACCCACCGGGAACCAGTATAGGTCCTGAACCAAAATTTTGGACTTGCGTACAGCTCACAAAAAACGAGTTGGAAAATGGAGCTCAGGGCCACAGCAATTCACAAACTGGCAGAGTAATAAAGGACAACTATCGTCCAAAAATCTGTTGAGGGAAGGCAACGAGGCAGACTTGAAAGCCAGGCAGAATAGCAGGAAACAGATTTCAAGAGGTTCGTTGGAATCACCTTTAAATCACAGGAAGAGGGGCACAACTTCGACAGTGACACAGTTGGCCAAAAAGGGCGTATGCGTTTTCTCCTGAATATATTCAGGAGAAAAGGCATACGCCCTTTTTGGCCAAACAAGCAAGCGGAAAATGCAAATCTGCACTACAAAGAAGTATCCCTTCCCACCGCGCAAAAGGGACATCCACAAAATGTGTAAAAACCAGAAAGGCAAGACAGGCCCTGGAGAACAGGGAGCCTTGTTATGCTGATGGGCGGGATGTAAATTGCCAACTGCCTCAATGGAGGAGTGCATTGCGTTCCCTAAAACAAGTAAACAACAGAGCTACAGAGCCAAGGGCACTTCCAGTCTAGGGAATATACATTGGGAAAACTGAAAATCAATAAGACAGAGCCACCCCCAAATTTAGGGCTGCACTGCTTACAAGAACCTCAACTTGGGTACACATTAAATATCCCAGGAAATATAAAAATGGTTCAAAAAACTGTGGTATTTATGTCCGATGGAATATCCCTCAGCCATGAAATCAATGTCATAAGACCAGGAGCAGCAAAGTGAGTGGATTCAGGTACGATAATTCTAAGTGAAATAAGTCACACAGAAAAAGAAACTTATCATAAGATATGACTTATGAAGATCCTGTAAACATGGCTACACATGAACTGTGTTAGGAAAGAGAACAGAGTCTCACATTTAGAAAACACTCTTATGCCTGCTTAAGGGGAAAGGAGAGGTCGGGTGATGCATAAAACCAGAGTTTGATGTAAGCACAGGTACCATTTCCAAAACCAACTGTGGAATAGACAAGACCTACACCTTCCTCAGTGAAAGAGACTCAAAACCCCATATTTCCCGCAGAGGAATAGATCTGACTAGTAAGAATCTTAAAACCTATGTATTGATAGGTCTCTGTAAGGGAATCAAGTGTGTCTAGACTGGCATAAACATGGCAGAGAGAATCAGCTCAAACCCACTATAAAAATGAATTTCAAAAACAAAACCAAAAAACATTGAAATTCTTTACATTTCCTTCAGGGTCTCTGATGAAACCTGGAAAAACCCTGTCTACAATGACAGCTGGATGTGGCATAAGGCTGGACACTTGGGACTGAGAGGATTGGTGAGATTGGGTGAGCAAATGCAGACCCTTTAAAGCAAAAATGCATGGCCCCCATTCCATGGGTCCCAACTCTCCAGGTTGAAGGGAATATTACTACAGCTATAACATGTACGGGAAACCTAGAGAATGGACACACTGTGAATACAAAAGGTTTCTAAAACTCAACGAGTAGTCCCTCTCCTGGTGCTCCGGTTTGACTTTCCAACTGCTTTACTATCAATCTCCCAACTTGGAGAGAGAGCCCCTTTAACCTCCTGGTTCGCACAGGTTGCCAATTTGGCAGAGGATGGAAAGAAAGAGGGAGAACCAATGAGAGAGTAGCTGTTAGGCATTTGGACGGGCACATGTCACTCTAATTTCCCGGCAGGAAGAAGAATTAACCAGAGTCTCAGCCACCCACAGGGAACCAGTATAGGTCCTGAACCAAAATTTTGGACTTGCGTACAGCTCACAAAAAACGAGTTGGAAAATGGAGCTCAGGGCCACAGCAATTCACAAACTGGCAGAGTAATAAAGGACAACTATCGTCGAAAAATCTGTTGAGGGAAGGCAACGAGGCAGACTTGAAAGCCAGGCAGAATAGCAGGAAACAGATTTCAAGAGGTACGTTGGAATCGCCTTTAAAGCACAGGAAGAGGGGCACAACTTCGACAATGACACAGTTGGCCAAAAAGGGCGTATGCGTTTTCTCCTGAATATATTCAGGAGAAAAGGCATACGCCCTTTTTGGCCAAACAAGCAAGCGGGCAATGCAAATCTGCACTACAAAGAAGTATCCCTTCCCACCGGTCAAAAGGGACATCCACAAAATGTGTAAAAACCAGAAAGGCAAGACAGGCCCTGGAGAACAGGGAGCCTTGTTATGCTGATGGGCGGGATGTAAATTGCCAACTGCCTCACTGGAGGAGTGCATTGCGTTCCCTAAAAAATTAACCAACAGAGCTACAGAGCCAAGGGCACTTCCAGTCTAGGGAATATACATTGGGTAAACTGAAAATCAATAAGACAGAGCCACCCCAAAATTTAGGGCTGCACTGCTTACAAGAACCTCAACTTGGGTACACCTTAAATATCCCAGGAAATATAAAAATGGTTCAAAAAACTGTGGTATTTATGTCCGATGGAATATCTCTCAGCCATGAAATCAATGTCATAAGACCAGGAGCAGCAAAGTGAGTGGATTCATGTACGATGATTCTAAGTGAAATAAGTCACACAGAAAAAGAAACTTATCATAAGATATGACTTATGAAGATCCTGTAAACATGGCTTCACATGAACTGAGTTAGGAAAGAGACCAGAGGCTCACATTTAGAAAACACTCTTATGCCTGCTTAAGGGGAAAGGAGAGGTGGGGTGATGCATAAAACCAGAGTTTGATATAAGCACAGGTACCATTTCCAAAACCAACTGTGGAATAGACAAGACCTACACCTTCCTCAGTGAAAGGGACTCAAAACCCCATATTTCCCACAGAGGAATAGATCTGACTAGTAAGAATCTTAAAACCTATGTATTGATATGTCTCTGTAAGGGAAACAAGTGTGTCTAGACTGGCATAAACATGGCAGAGAGAATCAGCTCAAACCCACTATAAAAAGGAATTTCAAAAACAAAACCAAAAAACAGGGAAATACTTTTCATTTCCTTCAGGGTCTCTGATGAAACCTGGAAAAACCCTGTCTACAATGACAGCTGGATGTGGCATAAGGCTGGACACTTGGGACTGAGAGGATTGGTTAGATTGGGTCAGCAAATGCAGACCCTTTAAAGCAAAAATGCATGGCCCCCATTCCATGGGTCCCAACTCTCCAGGTTGAAGGGAATATTACTACAGCTATAACATGTACGGGAAACCTAGATAATGGACACACAGTGAATACAAAAGGTTTCTAAAACTCAATGAGTAGTCCCTTTCCTGGTGCTCCGGTTTGACTTTCCAACTGCTTTACTATCAATCTCCCAACTTGGAGAGACAGCCCCTTTAACCTCCTGGTTCGCACAGGTTGCCAATTTGGCAGAGGATGGAAGGGAAGAGGGAGAACCAATGAGAGAGTTGATGTTAGGCATTTGGACGGGCACATGTCACTCTAATTTCCCGGCAGGAAGAAGAATTTACCAGAGTCTCAGCCACCCACCAGGAACCAGTATAGGTCCTGAACCAAAATTTTGGACTTGCGTACAGCTCACAAAAAACGAGTTGGAAAATGGAGCTCAGGGCCACAGCAATTCACAAACTGTCAGAGTAATAAAGGACAACTATCGTCCAAAAATCTGTTGAGGGAAGGCAACGAGGCAGACTTGAAAGCCAGGCAGAATAGCAGGAAACAGATTTCAAGAGGTACGTTGGAATCGCCTTGAAAGCACAGGAAGAGGGGCACAACTTCGACAATGACGCAGTTGGCCAAAAAGGGCGTATGCATTTTCTCCTGAATATATTCAGGAGAAAACGCATACGCCCTTTTTGGCCAAACAAGCAAGCGGGCAATGCAAATCTGCACTACAAAGAAGGATCCCTTCCCACCGGTCAAAAGGGACATCCACAAAATGTGTAAAAACCAGAAAGGCAAGACTGGCCCTGGAGAACAGGGAGCCTTGTTATGCTGATGGTCGGGATGTAAATTGCCAACTGCCTCACTGGAGGAGTGCATTGCGTTCCCTAAAACAAGTAAACAACAGAGCTACAGAGCCAAGGGCACTTCCAGTCTAGGGAATATACATTGGGAAAACTGAAAATCAATAAGACAGAGCCACCCCCAAATTTAGGGCTGCACTGCTTACAAGAACCTCAACTTGGGTACACCTTAAATATCCCAGGAAATATAAAAATGGTTCAAAAATCTGTGGTATTTATGTCCGATGGAATATCCCTCAGCCATGAAATCAATGTCATAAGACCAGGAGCAGCAAAGTGAGTGGATTCAGGTACGATGATTCTAAGTGAAATAAGTCACACAGAAAAAGAAACTTATCATAAGATATGACTTATGAAGATCCTGTAAACATGGCTACACAAGAACTGAGTTAGGAAAGAGACCAGAGTCTCACATTTAGAAAACACTCTTATGCCTTCTTAAGGGGAAAGGAGAGGTGGGGTGATGCATAAAACCAGAGTTTGATATAAGCACAGGTACCATTTCCAAAACCAACTGTGGAATAGACAAGACCTACACCTTCCTCAGTGAAAGGGACTCAAAACCCCATATTTCCCGCAGAGGAATAGATCTGACTAGTAAGAATCTTAAAACCTATGTATTGATATGTCTCTTTAAGGGAATCAAGTGTGTCTAGACTGGCATAAACATGGCAGAGAGAATCAGCTCAAACCCACTATAAAAAGGAATTTCAAAAACAAAACCGAAAAACAGGGAAATTCTTTACATTTCCTTCAGGGTCTCTGAAGAAACCTGGAAAAACCCTGTCTACAATGACAGCTGGATGTGGCATAAGGCTGGACACTTGGGACTGAGAGGATTGGTGAGATTGGGTGAGCAAATGCAGACCCTTTAAAGCAAAAATGCATGGCCCCCATTCCATGGGTCCCAAGTCTCCAGGTTGAAGGGAATATTACTACAGCTATAACATGTACGGGAAACCTAGAGAATGGACACACAGTGAATACAAAAGGTTTCTAAAACTCAACGAGTAGTCCCTCTCCTGGTGCTCCGGTTTGACTTTCCAACTGCTTTACTATCAATCTCCCAACTTGGAGAGACAGCCCCTTTAACCTCCTGGTTCGCACAGGTTGCCAATTTGGCAGAGGATGGAAGGGAAGAGGGAGAACCAATGAGAGAGTAACTGTTAGGCATTTGGACGGGCACATGTCACTCTAATTTCCCGGCAGGAAGAATAATTAACCAGAGTCTCAGCCACCCACCGGGAACCAGTATAGGTCCTGAACCAAAATTTTGGACTTGCGTACAGCTCACTAAAAACGAGTTGGAAAATGGAGCTCAGGGCCACAGCAATTCATAAACTGGCAGAGTAATAAAGGACAACTATCGTTCAAAAATCTGTTGAGGGAAGGCAACGAGGCAGACTTGAAAGCCAGGCAGAATAGCAGGAAACAGATTTCAAGAGTTACGTTGGAATCGCCTTTAAAGCACAGGAAGAGGGGCACAACTTCGACAGTGACACAGTTGGCCAAAAAGGGCGTATGCGTTTTCTCCTGAATATATTCAGGAGAAAACGCATACGCCCTTTTTGGCCAAACAAGCAAGCGGGCCATGCAAATCTGCACTACAAAGAAGTATCCCTTCCCACCGGTCAAAAGGGACATCCACAAAATGTGTAAAAACCAGAAAGGCAAGACTGGCCCTGGAGAACAGGGAGCCTTGTTATGCTGAAGGGCGGGATGTAAATTCCAAACTGCCTCACTGGAGGAGTGCATTGCGTTCCCTAACACAAGTAAACAACAGAGCTACAGAGCCAAGGGCACTTCCAGTCTAGGGAATATACATTGGTTAAACTGAAAATCAATAAGACAGAGCCACCCCCAAATTTAGGGCTGCACTGCTTACAAGAACCTCAACTTGGGTACACCTTAAATATCCCAGGAAATATAAAAATGGTTCAAAAAACTGTGGTATTTATGTCCGATGGAATATCCCTCAGCCATGAAATAAATGTCATAAGACCAGGAGCAGCAAAGTGAGTGGATTCAGGTACGATGATTCTAAGTGAAATAAGTCACACAGAAAAAGAAACTTATCATAAGATATGACTTATGAAGATCCTGTAAACATGGCTACACATGAACTGAGTTAGGAAAGAGAACAGAGTCTCACATTTAGAAAACACTCTTATGCCTGCTTAAGGGGAAAGGAGAGGTGGGGTGATGCATAAAACCAGAGTTTGATATAAGCACAGGTACCATTTCCAAAACCAACTGTGGTATAGACAAGACCTACACCTTCCTCAGTGAAAGGGACTCAAAACCCCATATTTCCCAAGAGGAATAGATCTGACTAGTAAGAATCTTAAAACCTATGTATTGATATGTCTCTGTAAGGGAATCAAGTGTGTCTAGACTGGCATAAACATGGCAGAGAGAATCAGCTCAAACCCACTATAAAAAGGAATTTCAAAAACAAAACCAAAAAACAGGGAAATTCTTTCCATTTCCTTCAGGGTCTCTGATGAAACCTGGAAAAACCCTGTCTACAATGACAGCTGGATGTGGCATAAGGCTGGACACTTGGGACTGAGAGGATTGGTGAGATTGGGTGAGCAAATGCAGACCCTTTAAAGCAAAAATGCATGGCCCCCATTCCATGGGTCCCAACTCTCCAGGTTGAAGGGAATAATACTACAGCTATAACATGTACGGGAAACCTAGAGAATGGACACACTGTGAATACAAAAGGTTTCTAAATCTCAAAGAGTAGTCCCTCTCCTGGTGCTCCGGTTTGACTTTCCAACTGCTTTACTATCAATCTCCCAACTTGGAGAGACAGCCCCTTTAACCTCCTGGTTCGCACAGGTTGCCAATTTGGCAGAGGATGGAAGGGAAGAGGGAGAACCAATGAGAGAGTAACTGTTAGGCATTTGGACGGGCACATGTCACTCTAATTTCCCGGCAGGAAGAATAATTAACCAGAGTCTCAGCCACCCACCGGGAACCAGTATAGGTCCTGAACCAAAATTTTGGACTTGCGTACAGCTCACTAAAAACGAGTTGGAAAATGGAGCTCAGGGCCACAGCAATTCACAAACTGGCAGAGTAATAAAGGACAACTATCTTTCAAAAATCTGTTGAGGGAAGGCAACGAGGCAGACTTGAAAGCCAGGCAGAATAGCAGGAAACAGATTTCAAGAGTTACGTTGGAATCGCCTTTAAAGCACAGGAAGAGGGGCACAACTTCGACAGTGACACAGTTGGCCAAAAAGGGCGTATGCGTTTTCTCCTGAATATATTCAGGAGAAAACGCATACGCCCTTTTTGGCCAAACAAGCAAGCGGGCAATGCAAATCTGCACTACAAAGAAGTATCCCTTCCCACCGGTCAAAAGGGACATCCACAAAATGTGTAAAAACCAGAAAGGCAAGACTGGCCCTGGAGAACAGGGAGCCTTGTTATGCTGAAGGGCGGGATGTAAATTCCAAACTGCCTCACTGGAGGAGTGCATTGCGTTCCCTAACACAAGAAAACAACAGAGCTACAGAGCCAAGGGCACTTCCAGTCTAGGGAATATACATTGGTTAAACTGAAAATCAATAAGACAGAGCCACCCCCAAATTTAGGGCTGCACTGCTTACAAGAACCTCAACTTGGGTACACCTTAAATATCCCAGGAAATATAAAAATGGTTCAAAAAACTGTGGTATTTATGTCCGATGGAATATCCCTCAGCCATGAAATAAATGTCATAAGACCAGGAGCAGCAAAGTGAGTGGATTCAGGTACGATGATTCTAAGTGAAATAAGTCACACAGAAAAAGAAACTTATCATAAGATATGACTTATGAAGATCCTGTAAACATGGCTACACATGAACTGAGTTAGGAAAGAGAACAGAGTCTCACATTTAGAAAACACTCTTATGCCTGCTTAAGGGGAAAGGAGAGGTGGGGTGATGCATAAAACCAGAGTTTGATATAAGCACAGGTACCATTTCCAAAACCAACTGTGGTATAGACAAGACCTACACCTTCCTCAGTGAAAGGGACTCAAAACCCCATATTTCCCAAGAGGAATAGATCTGACTAGTAAGAATCTTAAAACCTATGTATTGATATGTCTCTGTAAGGGAATCAAGTGTGTCTAGACTGGCATAAACATGGCAGAGAGAATCAGCTCAAACCCACTATAAAAAGGAATTTCAAAAACAAAACCAAAAAACAGGGAAATTCTTTCCATTTCCTTCAGGGTCTCTGATGAAACCTGGAAAAACCCTGTCTACAATGACAGCTGGATGTGGCATAAGGCTGGACACTTGGGACTGAGAGGATTGGTGAGATTGGGTGAGCAAATGCAGACCCTTTAAAGCAAAAATGCATGGCCCCCATTCCATGGGTCCCAACTCTCCAGGTTGAAGGGAATAATACTACAGCTATAACATGTACGGGAAACCTAGAGAATGGACACACTGTGAATACAAAAGGTTTCTAAATCTCAAAGAATAGTCCCTCTCCTGGTGCTCCGGTTTGACTTTCCAACTGCTTTACTATCAATCTCCCAACTTGGAGAGACAGCCCCTTTAACCTCCTGGTTCGCACAGGTTGCCAATTTGGCAGAGGATGGAAGGGAAGAGGGAGAACCAATGAGAGAGTTACTGTTAGGCATTTGGACGGGCACATGCCACTCTAATTTCCCGGCAGGAAGAAGAATTAACCAGAGTCTCAGCCACCCACCGGGAACCAGTATAGGTCCTGAACCAAAATTTTGGACTTGCGTACAGCTCACAAAAAACGAGTTGGAAAATGGAGCTCAGGGCCACAGCAATTCACAAACTGGCAGAGTAATAAAGGACAACTATCGTCCAAAAATCTGTTGAGGGAAGGCAACGAGGCAGACTTGAAAGCCAGGCAGAATAGCAGGAAACAGATTTCAAGAGTTACGTTGGAATCGCCTTTAAAGCACAGGAAGAGGGGCACAACTTCGACAGTGACACAGTTGGCCAAAAAGGGCGTATGCGTTTTCTCCTGAATATATTCAGGAGAAAACGCATACGCCCTTTTTGGCCAAACAAGCAAGCGGGCAATGCAAATCTGCACTACAAAGAAGTATCCCTTCCCACCGGTCAAAAGGGACATCCACAAAATGTGTAAAAACCAGAAAGGCAAGACTGGCCCTGGAGAACAGGGAGCCTTGTTATGCTGAAGGGCGGGATGTAAATTCCAAACTGCCTCACTGGAGGAGTGCATTGCGTTCCCTAACACAAGAAAACAACAGAGCTACAGAGCCAAGGGCACTTCCAGTCTAGGGAATATACATTGGTTAAACTGAAAATCAATAAGACAGAGCCACCCCCAAATTTAGGGCTGCACTGCTTACAAGAACCTCAACTTGGGTACACCTTAAATATCCCAGGAAATATAAAAATGGTTCAAAAAACTGTGGTATTTATGTCCGATGGAATATCCCTCAGCCATGAAATAAATGTCATAAGACCAGGAGCAGCAAAGTGAGTGGATTCAGGTACGATGATTCTAAGTGAAATAAGTCACACAGAAAAAGAAACTTATCATAAGATATGACTTATGAAGATCCTGTAAACATGGCTACACATGAACTGAGTTAGGAAAGAGAACAGAGTCTCACATTTAGAAAACACTCTTATGCCTGCTTAAGGGGAAAGGAGAGGTGGGGTGATGCATAAAACCAGAGTTTGATATAAGCACAGGTACCATTTCCAAAACCAACTGTGGTATAGACAAGACCTACACCTTCCTCAGTGAAAGGGACTCAAAACCCCATATTTCCCAAGAGGAATAGATCTGACTAGTAAGAATCTTAAAACCTATGTATTGATATGTCTCTGTAAGGGAATCAAGTGTGTCTAGACTGGCATAAACATGGCAGAGAGAATCAGCTCAAACCCACTATAAAAAGGAATTTCAAAAACAAAACCAAAAAACAGGGAAATTCTTTCCATTTCCTTCAGGGTCTCTGATGAAACCTGGAAAAACCCTGTCTACAATGACAGCTGGATGTGGCATAAGGCTGGACACTTGGGACTGAGAGGATTGGTGAGATTGGGTGAGCAAATGCAGACCCTTTAAAGCAAAAATGCATGGCCCCCATTCCATGGGTCCCAACTCTCCAGGTTGAAGGGAATAATACTACAGCTATAACATGTACGGGAAACCTAGAGAATGGACACACTGTGAATACAAAAGGTTTCTAAATCTCAAAGAATAGTCCCTCTCCTGGTGCTCCGGTTTGACTTTCCAACTGCTTTACTATCAATCTCCCAACTTGGAGAGACAGCCCCTTTAACCTCCTGGTTCGCACAGGTTGCCAATTTGGCAGAGGATGGAAGGGAAGAGGGAGAACCAATGAGAGAGTTACTGTTAGGCATTTGGACGGGCACATGCCACTCTAATTTCCCGGCAGGAAGAAGAATTAACCAGAGTCTCAGCCACCCACCGGGAACCAGTATAGGTCCTGAACCAAAATTTTGGACTTGCGTACAGCTCACAAAAAACGAGTTGGAAAATGGAGCTCAGGGCCACAGCAATTCACAAACTGGCAGAGTAATAAAGGACAACTATCGTCCAAAAATCTGTTGAGGGAAGGCAACGAGGCAGACTTGAAAGCCAGGCAGAATAGCAGGAAACAGATTTCAAGAGGTACGTTGGAATCGCCTTTAAAGCACAGGAAGAGGGGCACAACTTCGACAGTGACACAGTTGGCCAAAAAGGGCGTATGCGTTTTCTCCTGAATATATTCAGGAGAAAACGCATACGCCCTTTTTGGCCAAACAAGCAAGCGGGCAATGCAAATCTGCACTACAAAGAAGTATCCCTTCCCACCGGTCAAAAGGGACATCCACAAAATGTGTAAAAACCAGAAAGGCAAGACTGGCCCTGGAGAACAGGGAGCCTTGTTATGCTGAAGGGCGGGATGTAAATTCCAAACTGCCTCACTGGAGGAGTGCATTGCGTTCCCTAAAACAAGTAAACAACAGAGCTACAGAGCCAAGGGCACTTCCAGTCTAGGGAATATACATTGGGTAAACTGAAAATCAATAAGACAGAGCCACCCCCAAATTTAGGGCTGCACTGCTTACAAGAACCTCAACTTGGGTACACCTTAAATATCCCAGGAAATATAAAAATGGTTCAAAAAACTGTGGTATTTATGTCCGATGGAATATCCCTCAGCCATGAAATCAATGTCATAATACCAGGAGCAGCAAAGTGAGTGGATTCAGGTACGATGATTCTAAGTGAAATAAGTCACACAGAAAAAGAAACTTATCATAAGATATGACTTATGAAGATCCTGTAAACATGGCTACACATGAACTGAGTTAGGAAAGAGAACAGAGTCTCACATTTAGAAAACACTCTTATGCCTGCTTAAGGGGAAAGGAGAGGTGGGGTGATGCATAAAACCAGAGTTTGATATAAGCACAGGTACCATTTCCAAAACCAACTGTGGTATAGACAAGACCTACACCTTCCTCAGTGAAAGGGACTCAAAACCCCATATTTCCCAAGAGGAATAGATCTGACTAGTAAGAATCTTAAAACCTATGTATTGATATGTCTCTGTAAGGGAATCAAGTGTGTCTAGACTGGCATAAACATGGCAGAGAGAATCAGCTCAAACCCACTATAAAAAGGAATTTCAAAAACAAAACCAAAAAACAGGGAAATTCTTTCCATTTCCTTCAGGGTCTCTGATGAAACCTGGAAAAACCCTGTCTACAATGACAGCTGGATGTGGCATAAGGCTGGACACTTGGGACTGAGAGGATTGGTGAGATTGGGTGAGCAAATGCAGACCCTTTAAAGCAAAAATGCATGGCCCCCATTCCATGGGTCCCAACTCTCCAGGTTGAAGGGAATAATACTACAGCTATAACATGTACGGGAAACCTAGAGAATGGACACACTGTGAATACAAAAGGTTTCTAAATCTCAAAGAGTAGTCCCTCTCCTGGTGCTCCGGTTTGACTTTCCAACTGCTTTACTATCAATCTCCCAACTTGGAGAGACAGCCCCTTTAACCTCCTGGTTCGCACAGGTTGCCAATTTGGCAGAGGATGGAAGGGAAGAGGGAGAACCAATGAGAGAGTTACTGTTAGGCATTTGGACGGGCACATGCCACTCTAATTTCCCGGCAGGAAGAAGAATTAACCAGAGTCTCAGCCACCCACCGGGAACCAGTATAGGTCCTGAACCAAAATTTTGGACTTGCGTACAGCTCACAAAAAACGAGTTGGAAAATGGAGCTCAGGGCCACAGCAATTCACAAACTGGCAGAGTAATAAAGGACAACTATCGTCCAAAAATCTGTTGAGGGAAGGCAACGAGGCAGACTTGAAAGCCAGGCAGAATAGCAGGAAACAGATTTCAAGAGGTACGTTGGAATCGCCTTTAAAGCACAGGAAGAGGGGCACAACTTCGACAGTGACACAGTTGGCCAAAAAGGGCGTATGCGTTTTCTCCTGAATATATTCAGGAGAAAACGCATACGCCCTTTTTGGCCAAACAAGCAAGCGGGCAATGCAAATCTGCACTACAAAGAAGTATCCCTTCCCACCGGTCAAAAGGGACATCCACAAAATGTGTAAAAACCAGAAAGGCAAGACTGGCCCTGGAGAACAGGGAGCCTTGTTATGCTGAAGGGCGGGATGTAAATTCCAAACTGCCTCACTGGAGGAGTGCATTGCGTTCCCTAAAACAAGTAAACAACAGAGCTACAGAGCCAAGGGCACTTCCAGTCTAGGGAATATACATTGGGTAAACTGAAAATCAATAAGACAGAGCCACCCCCAAATTTAGGGCTGCACTGCTTACAAGAACCTCAACTTGGGTACACCTTAAATATCCCAGGAAATATAAAAATGGTTCAAAAAACTGTGGTATTTATGTCCGATGGAATATCCCTCAGCCATGAAATCAATGTCATAATACCAGGAGCAGCAAAGTGAGTGGATTCAGGTACGATGATTCTAAGTGAAATAAGTCACACAGAAAAAGAAACTTATCATAAGATATGACTTATGAAGATCCTGTAAACATGGCTACACATGAACTGAGTTAGGAAAGAGAACAGAGTCTCACATTTAGAAAACACTCTTATGCCTGCTTAAGGGGAAAGGAGAGGTGGGGTGATGCATAAAACCAGAGTTTGATATAAGCACAGGTACCATTTCCAAAACCAACTGTGGTATAGACAAGACCTACACCTTCCTCAGTGAAAGGGACTCAAAACCCCATATTTCCCAAGAGGAATAGATCTGACTAGTAAGAATCTTAAAACCTATGTATTGATATGTCTCTGTAAGGGAATCAAGTGTGTCTAGACTGGCATAAACATGGCAGAGAGAATCAGCTCAAACCCACTATAAAAAGGAATTTCAAAAACAAAACCAAAAAACAGGGAAATTCTTTCCATTTCCTTCAGGGTCTCTGATGAAACCTGGAAAAACCCTGTCTACAATGACAGCTGGATGTGGCATAAGGCTGGACACTTGGGACTGAGAGGATTGGTGAGATTGGGTGAGCAAATGCAGACCCTTTAAAGCAAAAATGCATGGCCCCCATTCCATGGGTCCCAACTCTCCAGGTTGAAGGGAATAATACTACAGCTATAACATGTACGGGAAACCTAGAGAATGGACACACTGTGAATACAAAAGGTTTCTAAATCTCAAAGAGTAGTCCCTCTCCTGGTGCTCCGGTTTGACTTTCCAACTGCTTTACTATCAATCTCCCAACTTGGAGAGACAGCCCCTTTAACCTCCTGGTTCGCACAGGTTGCCAATTTGGCAGAGGATGGAAGGGAAGAGGGAGAACCAATGAGAGAGTTACTGTTAGGCATTTGGACGGGCACATGTCACTCTAATTTCCCGGCAGGAAGAAGAATTAAACAGAGTCTCAGCCACCCACCGGGAACCAGTATAGGTCCTGAACAAAAATTTTGGACTTGCGTACAGCTCACAAAAAACGAGTTGGAAAATGGAGCTCAGGGCCACAGCAATTCACAAACTGGCAGATTAATAAAGGACAACTATCGTCCAAAAATCTGTTGAGGGAAGGCAACGAGGCAGACTTGAAAGCCAGGCAGAATAGCAGGAAACAGATTTCAAGAGGTACGTTGGAATCGCCTTTAAAGCACAGGAAGAGGGGCACAACTTCGACAGTGACACAGTTGGCCAAAAAGGGCGTATGCGTTTTCTCCTGAATATATTCAGGAGAAAACGCATACGCCCTTTTTGGCCAAACAAGCAAGCGGGAAATGCAAATCTGCACTACAAAGAAGTATCCCTTCCCACCGGTCAAAAGGGACATCCACAAAATGTGTGAAAACCAGAAAGGCAAGACTGGCCCTGGAGAACAGGGAGCCTTGTTATGCTGAAGGGCGGGATGTAAATTCCAAACTGCCTCACTGGAGGAGTGCATTGCGTTCCCTAAAACAAGTAAACAACAGAGCTACAGAGCCAAGGGCACTTCCAGTCTAGGGAATATACATTGGGTAAACTGAAAATCAATAAGACAGAGCCACCCCCAAATTTAGGGCTGCACTGCTTACAAGAACCTCAACTTGGGTACACCTTAAATATCCCAGGAAATATAAAAATGGTTCAAAAAACTGTGGTATTTATGTCCAATGGAATATCCCTCAGCCATGAAATCAATGTCATAATACCAGGAGCAGCAAAGTGAGTGGATTCAGGTACGATGATTCTAAGTGAAATAAGTCACACAGAAAAAGAAACTTATCATAAGATATGACTTATGAAGATCCTGTAAACATGGCTACACATGAACTGAGTTAGGAAAGAGAACAGAGTCTCACATTTAGAAAACACTCTTATGCCTGCTTAAGGGGAAAGGAGAGGTGGGGTGATGCATAAAACCAGAGTTTGATATAAGCACAGGTACCATTTCCAAAACCAACTGTGGTATAGACAAGACCTACACCTTCCTCAGTGAAAGGGACTCAAAACCCCATATTTCCCAAGAGGAATAGATCTGACTAGTAAGAATCTTAAAACCTATGTATTGATATGTCTCTGTAAGGGAATCAAGTGTGTCTAGACTGGCATAAACATGGCAGAGAGAATCAGCTCAAACCCACTATAAAAAGGAATTTCAAAAACTAAACCAAAAAACAGGGAAATTCTTTCCATTTCCTTCAGGGTCTCTGATGAAACCTGGAAAAACCCTGTCTACAATGACAGCTGGATGTGGCATAAGGCTGGACACTTGGGACTGAGAGGATTGGTGAGATTGGGTGAGCAAATGCAGACCCTTTAAAGCAAAAATGCATGGCCCCCATTCCATGGGTCCCAACTCTCCAGGTTGAAGGGAATAATACTACAGCTATAACATGTACGGGAAACCTAAAGAATGGACACACTGTGAATACAAAAGGTTTCTAAATCTCAAAGAGTAGTCCCTCTCCTGGTGCTCCGGTTTGACTTTCCAACTGCTTTACTATCAATCTCCCAACTTGGAGAGACAGCCCCTTTAACCTCCTGGTTCGCACAGGTTGCCAATTTGGAAGAGGATTGAAGGGAAGAGGGATAACCAATGAGAGAGTAGCTGTTAGGCATTTGGACGGGCACATGTCACTCTAATTTCCCGGCCGGAAGAAGAATTAACCAGAGTCTCAGCCACCCACCAGGATCCATTATAGGTCCTGAACCAAAATTTTGGACTTGCGTACAGCTCACAAAAAACGAGTTGGAAAATGGAGCTCAGGGCCACAGCAATTCAAAAACTGGCAGAGTAATAAAGGACAACTATCGTCCAAAAATCTGTTGAGGGAAGGCAACGAGGCAGACTTGAAAGCCAGGCAGAATAGCAGGAAACAGATTTCAAGAGGTAGGTTGGAATCGCCTTTAAAGCACAGGAAGAGGGGCACAACTTCGACAGTGACGCAGTTGGCCAAAAAGGGCGTATGCGTTTTCTCCTGAATATATTCAGGAGAAAACGCATACGCCCTTTTTGGCCAAACAAGCAAGCGGGCAATGCAAATCTGCACTACAAAGAAGTATCCCTTCCCACTGGTCAAAAGGGACATCCACAAAATGTGTAAAAACCAGAAAGGCAAGACTGGCCCTGGAGAACAGGGAGCCTTGTTATGCTGATGGGCGGGATGTAAATTGCCAACTGCCTCACTGGAGGAGTGCATTGCGTTCCCTAAAACAAGTAAACAACAGAGCTACAGAGCCAAGGGCACTTCCAGTCTAGGGAATATACATTGGGTAAACTGAAAATCAATAAGACAGAGCCACCCCCAAATTTAGGGCTGCACTGCTTACAAGAACCTCAACTTGGGTACACCTTAAATATCCCAGGAAATATAAAAATGGTTCAAAAAACTGTGGTATTTATGTCCGATGGAATATCCCTCAGCCATGAAATCAATGTCTTAAGACCAGGAGCAGCAAAGTGAGTGGATTCAGGTACGATGATTCTAAGTGAAATAAGTCACACAGAAAAAGAAACTTATCATAAGATATGACTTATGAAGATCCTGTAAACATGGCTACACATGAACTTAGTTAGGAAAGAGACCAGAGTCTCACATTTAGAAAACACTCTTATGCCTGCTTAAGGGGAAAGGAGAGGTGGGGTGATGCATAAAATCAGAGTTTGATATAAGCACAGGTACCATTTCCAAAACCGACTGTGGAATAGACAAGACCTACACCTTCCTCAGTGAAAGGGACTCAAAACCCCATATTGCCCGCAGAGGAATAGATCTGACTAGTAAGAATCTTAAAACCTATGTATTGATATGTCTCTGTAAGGGAATCATGTGTGTCTAGACTGGCATAAACACGGCAGAGATAATCAGCTCAAACTCACTATAAAAAGGAATTTCAAAAACAAAACCAAAAAACAGGGAAATTCTTTACATTTCCTTCAGGGTCTCTGAGGAAACCTTGAAAAACCCTGTCTACAATGAGAGCTCGATGTGGCATAAGGCTGGACACTTGGGACTGAGAGGATTGGTGAGATTGGGTGAGCAAATGCAGACCCTTTAAAGCAAAAATGCATGGCCCCCATTCCATGGGTCCCAACTCTCCAGGTTGAAGGGAATATTACTACAGCTATAACATGTACGGGAATCCTAGAGAATGGACACACTGTGAATACAAAAGGTTTCTAAAACTCAACGAGTAGTCCCTCTCCTGGTGCTCCGGTGTGACTTTCCAACTGCTTTACTATCAATCTCCCAACTTGGAGAGACAGCCCCTTTAACCTCCTGGTTCGCACAGGTTGCCAATTTAGCAGAGGATGGAAGGGAAGAGGGAGAACCAATGAGAGAGTAGCTGTTAGGCATTTGGACGGTCACATGTCACTCTAATTTCCCGGCAGGAAGAAGAATTAACCAGAGTCTCAGCCACCACCGGGAACCAGTATAGGTCCTGAACCAAAATTTTGGACTTGCGTACAGCTCACAAAAAAATGAGTTGGAAAATGGAGCTCAGGGCCACAGCAATTCACAAACCGGCAGAGTAATAAAGGACAACTATCGTCCAAAAATCTGTTGAGGGAAGGCAACGAGGCAGACTTGAAAGCCAGGCAGAATAGCAGGAAACAGATTTCAAGAGGTACGTTGGAATCGCCTTTAAAGCACAGGAAGAGGGGCACAACTTCGACAGTGACGCAGTTGGCCAAAAAGGGCGTATGCATTTTCTCCTGAATATATTCAGGAGAAAACGCATACGCCCTTTTTCGCCAAACAAGCAAGCGGGCAATGCAAATCTGCACTACAAAGAAGTATCACTTCCCACCGGTCAAAAGGGACATCCACAAAATGTGTAAAAACCAGAAAGGCAAGACAGGCCCTGGAGAACAGGGAGCCTTGTTATGCTGATGGGCGGGATGTAAATTGCCAACTGCCTCACTGGAGGAGTGCATTGCGTTCCCTAAAACAAGTAAACAACAGAGCTACAGAGCCAAGGGCACTTCCAGTCTAGGGAATATACATTGGGAACACTGAAAATCAATAAGACAGAGCCACCCCCAAATTTAGGGCTGCACTGCTTACAAGAACCTCAACTTTGGTACACCTTAAATATCCCAGGAAATATAAAAATGGTTCAAAAAACTGTGGTATTTATGTCCGATGGAATATCCCTCAGCCAAGAAATCAATGTCATAAGACCAGGAGCAGCAAAGTGAGTGGATTCAGGTACGATGATTCTAAGTAAAATAAGTCACACAGAAAAAGAAACTTATCATAAGATATGACTTATGAAGATCCTGTAAACATGGCTACACATGAACTGAGTTAGGAAGGAGACCAGAATCTCACATTTAGAAAACACTCTTATAACTGCTTAAGGGGAAAGGAGAGGTGGGGTGATACATAAAACCGGAGTTTGATATAAGCACAGGTACCATTTCCAAAACCAACTGTGGAATAGACAAGACCTACACCTTCCTCAGTGAAAGGGACACAAAACCCCATATTTCCCGCAGAGGAATAGATCTGACTAGTAAGAATCTTAAAACCTATGTATTGATATGTCTCTGTAAGGGAATCAAGTGTGTCTAGACTGGCATAAACATGGCAGAGAGAATCAGCTCAAACCCACTATAAAAAGGAATTTCAAAAACAAAACCAAAAAACAGGGAAATTCTTTACATTTCCTTCAGGGTCTCTGATGAAACCTGGAAAAACACTGTCTACAATGACAGCTGGATGTGGCATAAGGCTGGACACTTGGGCCTGAGAGGATTGGTGAGATTGGGTGAGCAAATGCAGACCCTTTAAAGCAAAAATGCATGGCCCCCATTCCATGGGTCCCAACTCTCCAGGTTGAAGGGAATATTACTACAGCTATAACATGTACGGGAAACCTAGATAATGGACACACAGTGAATACAAAAGGTTTCTAAAACTCAACGAGTAGTCCCTCTCCTGGTGCTCCGGTTTGACTTTCCAACTGCTTTACTATCAATCTCCCAACTTGGAGAGACAGCCCCTTTAACCTCCTGGTTCGCACAGGTTGCCAATTTGGCAGAGGATGGAAGGGAAGAGGGAGAACCAATGAGAGAGTTGATGTTAGGCATTTGGACGGGCACATGTCACTCTAATTTCGCGGCAGGAAGAAGAATTAACCGGAGTCTCAGCCACCCACTGGGAACCAGTATAGGTCCTGAACCAAAATTTTGGACTTGCGTACAGCTCACAAAAAACGAGTTGGAAAATGGAGCTCAGGGCCACAGCAATTCACAAACTGGCAGAGTAATAAAGGACAACTATCGTCCAAAAATCTGTTGAGGGAAGGCAACGAGGCAGACTTGAAAGCCAGGCAGAAGAGCAGGAAACAGATTTCAAGAGGTACGTTGGAATCGCCTTGAAAGCACAGGAAGAGGGGCACAACTTCGACAATGATGCAGTTGGCCAAAAACGGCGTATGCGTTTTCTCCTGAATATATTCAGGAGAAAACGCATACGCCCTTTTTGGCCAAACAAGCAAGCGGGGAATGCAAATCTGCACTGCAAAGAAGTATCACTTCCCACCGGTCAAAAGGGACATCCACAAAATGTGTAAAAACCAGAAAGGCAAGACTGGCCCTGGAGAACAGGGTGCCTTGTTAAGCTGATGGGCGGGATGTAAATTGCCAACTGCCTCACTGGAGGAGTGCATTGCGTTCCCTAAAACAAGTAAACAACACAGCTACAGAGCCAAGGGCACTTCCAGTCTAGGGAATATACATTGGGAAAACTGAAAATCAATAAGACAGAGCCACCCCCAAATTTAGGGCTGCACTGCTTACAAGAACCTCAACTTGGGTACACCTTAAATATCCCAGGATATATAAAAATGGTTCAAAAAACTGTGGTATTTATGTCCGATGCAATATCCCTCAGCCATGAAATCAATGTCATAAGACCAGGAGCAGCAAAGTGAGTGGATTCAGGTACGATGATTCTAAGTGAAATAAGTCACACAGAAAAAGAAACTTATCATAAGATATGACTTATGAAGATCCTGTAAACATGGCTACACATGAACTGAGTTAGGAAAGAGACCAGAGTCTCACATTTAGAAAACACTCTTATGCCTGCTTAAGGGGAAAGGAGAGGTGGGGTGATGCATAAAACCAGAGTTTGATATAAGCACAGGTACCATTTCCAAAACCAACTGTGGAATAGACAAGACCTACACCTTCCTCAGTGAAAGGGACTCAAAACCCCATATTTCCCGCAGAGGAATAGATCTGACTAGTAAGAATCTTAAAACCTATGTATTGATATGTCTCTGTAAGGGAATCAAGTGTGTCTAGACTGGCATAAACATGGCAGAGAGAATCAGCTCCAACCCACTATAAAAAGGAATTTCAAAAACAAAACCAAAAAAGAGGGAAATTCTTTCCATTTCCTTTAGGGTCTCTGATGAAACCTGGAAAAACCCTGTCTAAAATGACAGCTGGATGTGGCATAAGTCTGGACACTTGAAACTGAGAGGATTGGTGAGATTGTGCGAGCAAATGCAGACCCTTTAAAGCAAAAATGCATGGCCCCCATTCCATGGGTCCCAACTCTCCAGGTTGAAGGGAATATTACTACAGCTAAAACATGTACGGGAAACCTAGAGAATGGACACACCGTGAATAAAAAAGGTTTCTAAAACTCAACGAGTAGTCCCTCTCCCGGTGCTCCGGTTTGACTTTCCAACTGCTTTACTATCAATCTCCCAACTTGGAGAGACAGCCCCTTTAACCTCCTGGTTCACACAGGTTGCCAATTTGGCAGAGGATGGAAGGGAAGAGGGAGAACCAATGAGAGAGTAGCTGTTAGGCATTTGGACGGGCACATGTCACTCTAATTACCCGGCAGGAAGAAGAATTAACCAGAGTCTCAGCCACCCTCCGGGAACCAGTATAGGTCCTGAACCAAAATTTTGGACTTGCGTACAGCTCACAAAAAACGAGTTGGATAATGGAGCTCAGGGCCACAGCAATTCACAAACTGGCAGAGTAATAAAGGACAACTATCGTCCAAAAATCTGTTGATGGAAGGCAACGAGGCAGACTTGAAAGCCAGGCAGAATAGCAGGAAACAGATTTCAAGAGGTACGTTGGAATCGCCTTTAAAGCACAGGAAGAGGGGCACAACTTCGACAGTGAGGCAGTTGGGCAAAAATGGCGTATGCGTTTTCTCCTGAATATATTCAGGAGAAAACGCATACGCCCTTTTTGGCCAAACAAGCAAGCGGGCAATGCAAATCTGCACTACAAAGAAGTATCACTTCCCACCGGTCAAAAGGGACATCCACAAAATGTGTAAAAACCAGAAAGGCAAGACTGGCCCTGGAGAACAGGGTGCCTTGTATTGCTGATGGGCGGGATGTAAATTGCCAACTGCCTCACTGGAGGAGTGCATTGCGTTCCCTAAAACAAGTAAACAACAGAGCTACAGAGCCAAGGGCACTTCCAGTCTAGGGAATATACATTGGGAAAACTGAAAATCAATAAGACAGAGCCACCCCCAAATTTAGGGCTGCACTGCTTACAAGAACCTCAACTTGGGTACACCTTAAATATCCAAGGATATATAAAAATGGTTCAAAAAACTGTGGTATTTATGTCCGATGCAATATCCCTCAGCCATGAAATCAATGTCATAAGACCAGGAGCAGCAAAGTGAGTGGATTCAGGTACGATGATTCTAAGTGAAATAAGTCACACAGAAAAAGAAACTTATCATAAGATATGACTTATGAAGATCCTGTAAACATGGCTACACATGAACTGAGTTAGGAAAGAGACCAGAGTCTCACATTTAGAAAACACTCTTATGCCTGCTTAAGGGGAAAGGAGAGGTGGGGTGATGCATAAAACCAGAGTTTGATATAAGCACAGGTACCATTTCCAAAACCAACTGTGGAATAGACAAGACCTACACCTTCCTCAGTGAAAGGGACTCAAAACCCCATATTTCCCGCAGAGGAATAGATCTGACTAGTAAGAATCTTAAAACCTATGTATTGATATGTCTCTGTAAGGGAATCAAGTGTGTCTAGACTGGCATAAACATGGCAGAGAGAATCAGCTCCAACCCACTATAAAAAGGAATTTCAAAAACAAAACCAAAAAAGAGGGAAATTCTTTCCATTTCCTTTAGGGTCTCTGATGAAACCTGGAAAAACCCTGTCTAAAATGACAGCTGGATGTGGCATAAGTCTGGACACTTGAAACTGAGAGGATTGGTGAGATTGTGCGAGCAAATGCAGACCCTTTAAAGCAAAAATGCATGGCCCCCATTCCATGGGTCCCAACTCTCCAGGTTGAAGGGAATATTACTACAGCTAAAACATGTACGGGAAACCTAGAGAATGGACACACCGTGAATAAAAAAGGTTTCTAAAACTCAACGAGTAGTCCCTCTCCCGGTGCTCCGGTTTGACTTTCCAACTGCTTTACTATCAATCTCCCAACTTGGAGAGACAGCCCCTTTAACCTCCTGGTTCACACAGGTTGCCAATTTGGCAGAGGATGGAAGGGAAGAGGGAGAACCAATGAGAGAGTAGCTGTTAGGCATTTGGACGGGCACATGTCACTCTAATTACCCGGCAGGAAGAAGAATTAACCAGAGTCTCAGCCACCCTCCGGGAACCAGTATAGGTCCTGAACCAAAATTTTGGACTTGCGTACAGCTCACAAAAAACGAGTTGGATAATGGAGCTCAGGGCCACAGCAATTCACAAACTGGCAGAGTAATAAAGGACAACTATCGTCCAAAAATCTGTTGATGGAAGGCAACGAGGCAGACTTGAAAGCCAGGCAGAATAGCAGGAAACAGATTTCAAGAGGTACGTTGGAATCGCCTTTAAAGCACAGGAAGAGGGGCACAACTTCGACAGTGAGGCAGTTGGGCAAAAATGGCGTATGCGTTTTCTCCTGAATATATTCAGGAGAAAACGCATACACCCTTTTTGGCCAAACAAGCAAGCGGGCAATGCAAATCTGCACTACAAAGAAGTATCACTTCCCACCGGTCAAAAGGGAAATCAACAAAATGTGTAAAAAGCAGAAAGGCAAGACTGGCCCTGGAGAACAGGGAGCCTTGTTATGCTGATGGGCGGGATGTAAATTGCCAACTGCCTCACTGGAGGAGTCCATTGCGTTCCCTACAACAAGTAAACAACCGAGCTACAGAGCCAAGGGCACTTCCAGTCTAGGGAATATACATTGGGATACCTGAAAATCAATAAGACAGAGCCACCCCCAAATTTAGGGCTGCACTGCTTACAAGAACCTCAACTTGGGTACACCTTAAATATCCCAGGAATTATAAAAATGGTTCAAAAAACTGTGGTATTTATGTCCGATGGAATATCCCTCAGCCATGAAATCAATGTCATAAGACCAGGAGCAGCAAAGTGAGTGGATTCAGGTACGATGATTCTAAGTGAAATATGTCACACAGAAAAAGAAACTTATCATAAGATATGACTTATGAAGATCCTGTAAACATGGCTACACATGAACTGAGTTAGGAAAGAGAACAGAGTCTCACATTTAGAAAACACTCTTATGCCTGCTTAAGGGGAAAGGAGAGGTAGGGTGACGCATAAAACCAGAGTTTGATATAAGCACAGGTACCATTTCTAAAACCAACTGTGGAATAGACAAGACCTACACCTTCCTCAGTGAAAGGGACTCAAAACCCCATATTGCCCGCAGAGGAATAGATCTGACTAGTAAGAATCTTAAAACCTATGAATTGATATGTTTCTGTAAGGGAATCAAGTGTGTCTAGACTGGCATAAACATGGCAGAGAGAATCAGCTCAAACCCACTATAAAAAGGAATTTCAAAAACAAAACCAAAAAACAGGGAAATTCTTTCCATTTCCTTCAGGGTCTCTGATGAAACCTGGAAAAACCCTGTCTACAATGACAGCTGGATGTGGCATAAGGCTGGACACTTGGGACTGAGAGGATTGGTGAGATTGGGTGAGCAAATGCAGACCCTTTAAAGCAAAAATGCATGGCCCCCATTCCATGGGTCCCAACTCTCCAGGTTGAAGGGAATATTACTACAGCTATAACATGTACGGGAAACCTAGAGAATGGACACACTGTGAATACAAAAGGTTTCTAAAACTCAACGAGTAGTCCCTCTCCTGGTGCTCCGGTGTGACTTTCCAACTGCTTTACTATCAATCTCCCAACTTGGAGAGACAGCCCCTTTAACCTCCTGGTTCGCACAGGTTTCCAATTTGGCAGAGGATGGAAGGGAAGAGGGAGAACCAATGAGAGAGTAGCTGTTAGGCATTTGGACGGGCACATGTCACTCTAATTTCCCGGCAGGAAGAAGAAATAACCAGAGTCTCAGCCACCCACCGGGAACCAGTATAGGTCCTGAACCAAAATTTTGGACTTGCGTACAGCTCACAAAAAAAATGAGTTGGAAAATGGAGCTCAGGGCCACAGCAATTCACAAACCGGCAGAGTAATAAAGGACAACTATCGTCCAAAAATCTGTTGAGGGAAGGCAACGAGGCAGACTTGAAAGCCAGGCAGAATAGCAGGAAACAGATTTCAAGAGGTACGTTGGATTCGCCTTTAAAGCACAGGAAGAGGGGCACAACTTCGACAGTGAGGCAGTTGGGCAAAAAGGGCGTATGCGTTTTCTCCTGAATATATTCAGGAGAAAACGCATACGCCCTTTTTGGCCAAACAAGCAAGCGGGAAATGCAAATCTGCACTACAAAGAAGTATCCCTTCCCACCGGTCAAAAGGGACATCAACAAAATGTGTAAAAAGCAGAAAGGCAAGACTGGCCCTGGAGAACAGGGTGGCTTGTTATGCTGATGGGCGGGATGTAAATTGCCAACTGCCTCACTGGAGGAGTGCATTGCGTTCCCTAAAACAAGTAAACAACCGAGCTACAGAGCCAAGGGCACTTCCAGTCTAGGGAATATACATTGGGATACCTGAAAATCAATAAGACAGAGCCACCCCCAAATTTAGGGCTGCACTGCTTACAAGAACCTCAACTTGGGTACACCTTAAATATCCCAGGAATTATAAAAATGGTTCAAAAAACTGTGGTATTTATGTCCGATGGAATATCCCTCAGCCATGAAATCAATGTCATAAGACCAGGAGCAGCAAAGTGAGTGGATTCAGGTACGATGATTCTAAGTGAAATATGTCACACAGAAAAAGAAACTTATCATAAGATATGACTTATGTAGATCCTGTAAACATGGCTACACATGAACTGAGTTAGGAAAGAGAACAGAGTCTCACATTTAGAAAACACTCTTATGCCTGCTTAAGGGGAAAGGAGAGGTGGGGTGATGCATAAAACCAGAGTTTGATATAAGCACAGGTACCATTTCCAAAACCAACTGTGGAATAGACAAGACCTACACCTTCCTCAGTGAAAGGGACTCAAAACCCCATATTGCCCGCAGAGGAATAGATCTGACTAGTAAGAATCTTAAAACCTATGTATTGATATGTCTCTGTAAGGGAATCAAGTGTGTCTAGACTGGCATAAACATGGCAGAGAGAATCAGCTCAAACCCACTATAAAAAGGAATTTCAAAAACAAAACCAAAAAACAGGGAAATTCTTTCCATTTCCTTCAGGGTCTCTGATGAAACCTGGAAAAACCCTGTCTACAATGACAGCTGGATGTGGCATAAGGCTGGACACTTGGGCCTGAGAGGATTGGTGAGATTGGGTGAGCAAATGCAGACCCTTTAAAGCAAAAATGCATGGCCCCCATTCCATGGGTCCCAACTCTCCAGGTTGAAGGGAATATTACTACAGCTATAACATGTACGGGAAACCAAGAGAATGGACACACTGTGAATACAAAAGTTTTCTAAAACTCAACGAGTAGTCCCTCTCCTGGTGCTCCGGTTTGACTTTCCAACTGCTTTACTATCAATCTCCCAACTTGGAGAGACAGCCCCTTTAACCTCCTGGTTCGCACAGGTTGCCAATTTGGCAGAGGATGGAAGGGAAGAGGGAGAACCAATGAGAGAGTAGCTGTTAGGCATTTGGACGGGCACATGTCACTCTAATTTCCCGGCAGGAAGAAGAATTAACCAGAGTCTCAGCCACCCACTGGGAACCAGTATAGGTCCTGAACCAAAATTTTGGACTTGCGTACAGCTCACAAAAAACGAGATGGAAAATGGAGCTCAGGGCCACAGCAATTCACAAACCGGCAGAGTAATAAAGGATAACTATCGTCCAAAAATCTGTTGAGGGAAGGCAACGAGGCAGACTTGAAAGCCAGGCAGAATAGCAGGAAGCAGATTTCAAGAGGTACGTTGGAATCGCCTTTAAAGCACAGGAAGAGGGGCACAACTTCGACAGTGACGCAGTTTGCCAAAAGGGGCGTATGCGTTTTCTCCTGAATATATTCAGGAGAAAACGCATACGCCCTTTTTGGCCAAACAAGCAAGCGGGCAATGCAAATCTGCACTACAAAGAAGTATCACTTCCCACCGGTCAAAAGGGACATCCACAAAATGTGTAAAAAACAGAAAGGCAAGACAGGCCCTGGAGAACAGGGAGCCTTGTTATGCTGATGGGCGGGATGTAAATTGCCAACTGCCTCACTGGAGGAGTGCATTGCGTTCCCTAAAACAAGTAAACAACAGAGCTACAGAGCCAAGGACACTTCCAGTCTAGGGAATATACATTGGGAACACTGAAATTCAATATGACAGAGCCACCCCCAAATTTAGGGCTGCACTGCTTACAAGAACCTCAACTTGGGTACACCTTAAATATCCCAGGAAATATAAAAATGGTTAAAAAAACTGTGGTATTTATGTCCGATGGAATATCCCTCAGCCATGAAATCAATGTCATAAGACCAGGAGCAGCAAAGTGAGTGGATTCAGGTACGATGATTCTAAGTGAAATAAGTCACACAGAAAAAGAAACTTATCATAAGATATGACTTATGAAGATCCTGTAAACATGGCTACACATGAACTGAGTTAGGAAAGAGAACAGAGTCTCACATTTAGAAAACAATCTTATGCCTTCTTAAGGGGAAAAGAGAGGTGGGGTGATGGATAAAACCAGAGTTTGATATAAGCACAGGTACCATTTCCAAAACCAACTGTGGAATAGACAAGACCTACACCTTCCTCAGTGAAAGGGACTCAAAACCCCATATTTCCCGCAGAGGAATAGATATGACTAGTAAGAATCTTAAAACCTATGTATTGATATGTCTCTGTAAGGGAATCAAGTGTGTCTAGACTGGCATAAACATGGCAGAGAGAATCAGCTGAAACCCACTATAAAAAGGAATTTCAAAAACAAAACCAAAAAACAGGGAAATTCTTTACATTTCCTTCAGGGTCTCTGATGAAACCTGGAAAAACCCTGTCTACAATGACAGCTGGATGTGGCATAAGGCTGGACACTTGGGACTGAGAGGATTGGTGAGATTGGGTGAGCAAATGCAGACCCTTTAAAGCAAAAATGCATGGCCCCCATTCCATGGGTCCCAACTCTCCAGGTTGAAGGGAATATTACTACAGCTATAACATGTACGGGAAACCTAGAGAATGGACACACTTTGAAAACAAAAGGTTTCTAAAACTCAACGAGTAGTCCCTCTCCTGGTGCTCCGGTTTGACTTTCCAACTGCTTTACTATCAATCTCCCAACTTGGAGAGACAGCCCCTTTAACCTCCTGGTTCCCACAGGTTGCCAATTAGGCAGAGGATGGGAGGGAAGAGGGAGAACCAATGAGAGAGTAGTTGTTAGGCATTTGGACGGGAACATGTCACTAATTTCCCGGCAGGAAGAAGAATTAACAAGAGTCACAGCCACCCACCGGGAACCAGTATAGGTCCTGAACCAAAATTTTGGACTTGTGTAGAGCTCACAAAAAACGAGTTGAAAAATGGAGCTCAGGGGCACAGCATTTCACCAACTGGCAGAGTAATAAAGGACAACTATCGTCCAAATATCTGTTGAGGGAAGGCAACGAGGCGGACTTGAAAGCGAGGCAGTATAGAACGAAACAGATTTCAAGAGGTACGTTGGAAACGCCTTTAAAGCACAGGAAGAGGGGCACAACTTCGACAGTGACGCACTTGGCCAAAAAGGGCGTATGCGTTTTCACTTGAATATATTCAGTAGAAAACGCATACGCCCTTTTTGGCCAAGCAAGCAAGCGGGCAATGCAAATCTGCACTACAAAGAAGTATCACTTCCCACCGCTCAAAAGGGACATCCACAAAATGTGTAAAAACCAGAAACGCAAGACAGGCCCTGGAGAACAGGGAGCCTTGTTATGCTGATGGGCGGGATGTAAATTGCCAACTGCCTCACTGGAGGAGTGCATTGCGTTCCCTAAAAGAAGTAATCAACAGAACTTCAGAGCCAAGGGCACATCCAGTCTAGGGAATATACCTTGGGAAAACTGAAAATCAATAAGACAGAGCCACCCCCAAATTTAGGGCTGCACTGCTTACAAGAACCTCAACATGTGTACACCTTAAATATACCAGGAAATATAAAAATGGTTCAAAAAACTGTGGTATTTATGTCCGATGGAATATCCCTCAGCCATGAAATCAATGTCATAAGACCAGGATCAGCAAAGTGATTGGATTCAGGTACGATGATTCTAAGTGAAATAAGTCACACAGAAAAAGAAACTTATCCTAAGATATCACTTATGAAGATCCTGTAAACATGGCTACACATGAACTGAGTTAGGAAAGAGAACAGAGTCTCACATTTAGAAAACACTGTAATTCCTGCTTAAGGGGAAAGGAGAGGTGGGGTGATGCATAAAACCAGAGTTTGATATAAGCACAGGTACCATTTCCAAAACCAACTGTGGAATAGACAAGACCTACACCTTCCTCAGTGAAAGGGACTCAAAACCCCATATTTCCCGCAGAGGAATAGATCTGAGTAGTAAGAATCTTAAAACCTATGTATTGATATGTCTCTGTAAGGGAATCAAGTGTGTCTAGACTGGCATACACATGGCAGAGAGAATCAGCTCAAACCCACTCTAAAAAGGAATTTCAAAAACAAAACCAAAAAACAGGGAAATTCTTTACATTTCCTTCAGGGTCTCTGATGAAACCTGGAAAAACCCTGTCTACAATGACAGCTGGATGTGGCATAAGGCTGGACACTTGGGACTGAGAGGATTGGTGAGATTGGGTGAGCAAATGCAGACCCTTTAAAGCAAAAATGCATGGCCCGCATTCCATGGGTCCCAACTCTCCAGGTTGAAGGGAATATTACTACAGCTATAACATGTATGGGAAACCTAGAGAATGGACACACTGTGAATACAAAAGGTTTCTAAAACTCAACGAGTAGTCCCTCTCCTGGTGCTCCGGTTTGACTTTCCAACTGCTTTACTATCAATCTCCCAACTTGGAGAGACAGCCCCTTTAACCTCCTGTTTCACACAGGTTGCCAATTTGGCAGAGGATGGAAGGGAAGAGGGAGAACCAATGAGAGAGATACTGTTAGGCATTTGGACGGGCACATGACACGCTAATTTCCCGGCAGGAAGAATAATTAACCAGAGTCTCAGCCACCCACCGGGAAACAGTATAGGTCCTGAACCAAAATTTTGGACTTGCGTACAGCTCACAAAAAACGAGTTGGAAAATGGAGCTCAGGGCCACAGCAATTCACAAACTGGCAGAGTAATAAAGGACAACTATCGTCCAAAAATCTGTTGAGGGAAGGCAACGAGGCAGACTTGAAAGCCAGGCAGAAGAGCAGGAAACAGATTTCAAGAGGTACGTTGGAATCGCCTTTAAAGCACAGGAAGAGGGGCACAACTTCGACAATGACGCAGTTGGCCAAAAAGGGCGTATGCGTTTTCTCCTGAATATATGCAGGAGAAAACGCATACGCCCTTTTTGGCCAAAAAAGCAAGCGGGCAATGAAAATCTGCACTACAAAGAAGTATCACTTCCCACCGGTCAAAAGGGACATCCACAAAATGTGTAAAAACCAGAAAGGCAAGACAGGCCCTGGAGAACAGGGAGCCTTGTTATGCTGATGGGCGGGATGTAAATTGCCAACTGCCTCACTAGAGGAGTGCAATGCGTTCCCTAAAACAAGTAAACAACAGAGCTACAGAGCCAAGGGCACTTGCAGTCTAGGGAATATATATTGGGAAAACTGAAAATCAATAAGACAGAGCCACCCCCAAATTTAGGGCTGCACTGATTACAAGAACCTCAACTTGGGTACACCTTAAATATCCAAGGAAATATAAAAATGGTTCAAAAAACTGTGGTGTTTATGTCCGATGGAATATCCCTCAGCCATGAAATCAATGTCATAAGACCAGGAGCAGCAAAGTGAGTGGATTCAGGTACGATGATTCTAAGTGAAATAAGTCACACAGAAAAAGAGACTTATCATAAGATATGACTTATGAAGATCCTGTAAACACGGCTACACATGAACTGAGTTAGGAAAGAGAACAGAGTCTCACATTTAGAAAACACCCTTATGCCTGCTTAAGGGGAAATGAGAGGTGGGGTGATGCATAAAACCAGAGTTTGATATAAGCACAGGTACCATTTCCATAACCAACTGTGGAATAGACAAGACCTACACCTTCCTCCGTGAAAGGGACTCAAAACACCATATTTCCCGCAGAGGAATAGATCTGACTAGTAAGAATCTTAAAACCTATGTATTGATATGTCTCTGTAAGGGAATCAAGTGTGTCTAGACTGGCATAAACATGGCAGAGAGAATCAGCTCAAACACACTCTAAAAAGGAAATTCAAAAACAAAACCAAAAAACAGGGAAATTCTTTAAAATTCCTTCAGTGTCTCTGATGAAACCTGGAATGACCCTATCTACAATGACAGCTGGATGTGGCATAAGGCTGGACACTTGGGACTGAGAGGATTGGTGAGATTGGGTGAGCAAATGCAGACCCTTTAAAGCAAAAATGCATGGCCCCCATTCCATGGGTCCCAACTCTCCATGTTGAAGGGAATATTACTACAGCTATAACATGTACGGGAAACCTAGAGAATGGACACACTGTGAATACAAAAGGTTTCTAAAACTCAACGCGTAGTCCCTCTCCTGGTGCTCCGGTTTGACTTTCCAACTGCTTTACTAGCAATCTCCCAACTTGGAGAGACAATCCCTTTAACCTCCTCGTTCGCACAGGTTGCCAATTTGGCAGAGGATGGAAGGGAAGAGGGAGAACCAATGAGAGAGTAGCTGTTAGGCATTTGGACGGGCACATGTCACTCTAATTTCCCGGCAGGAAGAAGAATTGACCAGAGTCTCAGCCACCCACTGGGAACCAGTATAGGTCCTGAACCAAAATTTTGTACGTGCGTACAGCTCACAAAAAACGAGTTGAGAAATGGAGCTCTGGCGCAGAGCAATTCACAAACTGGCAGATTAATAAAGAACAACTATCGTCCAAAAATCTGTTGAGGGAAGGAAACGAGGCGGACTTGAAAGCGAGGCAGAACAGCAGGAAACAGATTTCAAGAGGTACGTTGGAATCGCCTTTAAAGCACAGGAAGAGGGGCACAACTTCGACAATGACGCAGTTGGCCGAAAAGGGTGGATGTATTTTCTCCTGAATATATTCAGGAGAAAACGCATACACCCTTTTTGGCCAAACAAGCAAGCGGGCAATGCAAATCTGCACTACAAAGAAGTATCACTTCCCACCGGTCAAAAGGGACATCCACAAAATGTGTAAAAACCAGAAAGGCAAGACAGGCCCTGGAGAACAGGGAGCCTTGTTATGCTGATGGGCAGGATGCAAATTGCAAACTGCCTCACTGGAGGAGTGCATTGCGTTCCCTAAAACAAGTAAACAACAGAGCTACAGAGCCAAGGGCACTTCCACTCTAGGGAATATACCTGGGGAAAACTGAAAATCAATAAGACAGAGGCACCCCGAAATTTAGGGCTAAACTGCTTACAAGAACCTCAACTTGGGTACAACTTAAATATCCCAAGAAATATAAAAATAGTTCAAAAAATTTTGGTATTTATGTACGATGGAATATCCCTCAGCCATGAAATCAATGTAATAAGACAAGGAGCAGCAAATTGAGTGGATTCAGGTACGATGATTCTAAGTGAAATAAGTCACACAGAAAAAGAATCTTATCATAAGATATGACTTATGAAGATCCTGTAAACATGGCTACACATGAACTGAGTTAGGAAAGAGAACAGAGTCTCAAATTTAGAAAACACTCTTATGCCTGCTTAAGGGGAAAGGAGAGGTGGGGTGATGCATAAAACCAGAGTTTGATATAAGCACAGGTACCATTTCTAAAACCGACTGTGGAATAGACAAGACCTACACCTTCCTCAGTGAAAGGGACTCAAAACCCCATATTTCCCGCAGAGGAATAGATATGACTAGTAAGAATCTTAAAACCTATGTATTGATATGTCTCTGTAAGGGAATCACGTTTGTCTAGACTGGCATAAACATGGCAGCGAGAATCAGCTCAAACACACTATAAAAAGGAATTTCAAAAACAAAACCAAAAAACCGGGAAATTCTTTACATTTCCTTCAGGGTTTCTGATGCAACCTGGAATGACCCTATCTACAATGACAGCTGGATATGGCATAAGGCTGGACACTTGGGACTGAGAGGATTGGTGAGATTGGGTGAGCAAATGCAGACCCTTTAAAGCAAAAATGCACGGCCTCCATTCCATGGGTCCCAACTCTCCATGTTCAAAGGAATATTACTACAGCTATAACATGTACGGGAAACCTAGAGAATGGACACACTGTGAATACAAAAGGTTTCTAAAACTCAACGAGTAGTCCCTCTCCTGGTGCTCCGGTTTGACTTTCCAACTGCTTTACTATCAATCTCCCAACTTGGAGAGACAACCCCTTTAACCTCCTGGTTCGCACAGGTTGCCAATTAGGCAGAGGATGGGAGGGAAGAGGGAGAACCAATGAGAGAGTAGTTGTTAGACATTTGGACGGGAACATGTCACTAATTTCCCGGCAGGAAGAAGAATTAACAAGAGTCACAGCCACACACCGGGAACCAGTATAGGTCCTGAACCAAAATTTTGGACTTGTGTACAGCTCACAAAAAACGAGTTGAAAAATGGAGCTCAGGGGCACAACATTTCACCAACTGGCAGAGTAATAAAGGACAACTATCGTCCAAAAATCTGTTGAGGGAAGGCAACGAGGCGGACTTGAAAGCGAGGCAGAATAGAACGAAACAGATTTCAAGAGATTTCAAACGCCTTTAAAGCACAGGAAGAGGGGCACAACTTCGACAGTGACGCACTTGGCCAAAAAGGGCGTATGCGTTTTCACCTGAATTTATTCAGGAGAAAACGCATACGCCCTTTTTGGCCAAGCAAGCAAGCGGGCAATGCAAATCTGCACTACAAAGAAGTTTCACTTCCCACCGGTCAAAAGGGACATCCACAAAATGTGTAAAAACCAGAAAGGCAAGACAGGCCCTGGAGAACAGGGAGCCTTGTTATGCTGATGGGCGGGATGTAAATTGCCAACTGCCTCACTGGAGGAGTGCATTGCGTTCCCTAAAAGAAGTAATCAACAGAACTTCAGAGCCAAGGGCACATCCAGTCTAGGGAATATACCTTGGGAAAACTGAAAATCAATAAGACAGAGCCACACCCAAATTTAGGGCTGCACTGCTTACAAGAACCTCAACATGTGTACACCTTAAATATACCAGGAAATATAAAAATGGTTCAAAAAACTCTGGTATTTATGTCCGATGGAATATCCCTCAGCCATGAAATCAATGTCATAAGACCAGGAGCAGCAAAGTGAGTGGATTCAGGTACGATGATTCTAAGTGAAATAAGTCACACAGAAAAAGAAACTTATCCTAAGATATCACTTATGAAGATCCTGTAAACATGGCTACACATGAACTGAGTTAGGAAAGAGAACAGAGTCTCACATTTAGAAAACACTCTAATTCCTGCTTAAGGGGAAAGGAGAGGTGGGGTGATGCATAAAACCAGAGTTTGATATAAGCACAGGTACCATTTCCAAAACCAACTGTGGAATAGACAAGACCTACACCTTCCTCAGTGAAAGGGACTCAAAACCCCATATTTCCCGCAGAGGAATAGATCTGAGTAGTAAGAATATTAAAACCTATGTATTGATATGTCTCTGTAAGGGAATCAAGTGTGTCTAGACTGGCATAAACATGGCAGAGAGAATCAACTCAAACCCACTATAAAAAGGAATTTCAAATACAAAACCAAAAAACAGGGAAATTCTTTACATTTCCTTCAGGGTCTCTGATGAAACCTGGAATGACCCTATCTACAATGACAGCTGGATGTGGCATAAGGCTGGACACTTGGGACTGAGAGGATTGGAGAGATTGGGTGAGCAAATGCAGACCATTTAAAGCAAAAATGCATGGCCCCTATTCCATGTGTCCCAACTCTCCAGGTTGAAGGGAATATTACTACAGCTATAACATGTATGGGAAACCTATAGAATGGACACACTGTGAAAACAAAAGGTTTCTAAAACTCAACGCGTAGTCCCTCTCCTGGTGCTCCGGATTGACTTTCCAACTGCTTTACTATCAATCTCCCAACTTGGAGAGACAATCCCTTTAACCTCCTCGTTCGCAAAGGTTGCCAATTTGGCAGAGGATGGAAGGGAAGAGGGAGAACCAATGAGAGAGTAGCTGTTAGGCATTTGGACGGGCACATGCCACTCCAATTTCCCGGCAGGAAGAAGTATTGCCCAGAGTCTCAGCCACCCACTGGGAAGCAGTATAGGTCCTGAACCAAAATTTTGGACGTGCGTACAGCTCACAAAAAACGAGTTGAATAATGGAGCTCTGGCGCACAGCAATTCACAACCTGGCAGATTAATAAAGAACAACTATCGTCCAAAAATCTGTTGAGGGAAGGAAACGAGGCGGACTTGAAAGCGAGGCAGAACAGCAGGAAACAGATTTCAAGAGGTACGTTGGAATCGCCTTTAAAGCACAGGAAGAGGGGCACAACTTCGACAATGACGCAGTTGGCCGAAAAGGGTGGATGTGTTTTCTCCTGAATATATTCAGGAGAAAACGCATACACCCTTTTTGGCCAAACAAGCAAGCGGGCAATGCAAATCTGCACTACAAAGAAGTATCACTTCCCACCGGTCAAAAGGGACATCCACAAAATGTGTAAAAACCAGAAAGGCAAGATAGGCCCTAGAGAACAGGGAGCCTTGTTATGCTGATGGGCAGGATGTAAATTGCAAACTGCCTCACTGGAGGAGTGCATTGCGTTCCCTAAAACAAGTAAACAACAGAGCTACAGAGCCAAGGGCACTTCCAGTCTAGGGAATATACCTTGGGAAAACTGAAAATCAATAAGACAGAGCCACCCCCAAACTTAGGGCTGCACTGCTTACAAGAACCTCAACTTGGGTACACCTTAAATATCCCAGGAAATATAAAAATGGTTCAAAAATCTGTGGTATATATGTACGATGGAATATCCCTCAGCCATGAAATCAATGTCAAAAGACCAGGAGCAGCAAAGTGTGTGGATTCAGGTACGATGATTCTAAGTGAAATAAGTCACACAGAAAAAGAAACTTCTCATAAGATATCACTTATGAAGTTCCAGTAAACATGGCTACACATGAACTGAGTTAGGAAAGAGAACAGAGTCTCACATTTAGAAAACACTCTTATGCCTGCTTAAGGGGAAAGGAGAGGTGGGGTGATGCATAAAACCAGAGTTTGATATAAGCACAGGTACCATTTCTATAAACAACTGTGGAATAGACAAGACCTACACCTTCCTCAGTGAAAGGGACTCAAAACCCCATATTTCCCGCACAGGAATAGATCTGACTAGTAAGAATCTTAAAACCTATGTATTGATATGTCTCTGTAAGGGAATCAAGTGTGTCTAGACTGGCATAAACATGGCAGCGAGAATCAGCTCAAACCCACTATAAAAAGGAATTTTAAAAACAAAACCAAAAAACAGGGAAATTCTTTCCATTTCCTTCAGGGTGTCTGATGAAACCTGGAATGACCTTATATAAAATGACAGGTGGATGTGGCATAAGGTTGGACACTTGGGACTGAGAGGATTGGTGAGATTGGGTGAGCAAATGCAGACCCTTTACAGGAAAAATGCATGGCCCCCATTCCATGGGTGCCAACTCTCCTGGTTGAAGGGAATATTACTACAGCTTTTAACATGTACGGGAAACCTAGAGAATGGACACACTGTGAATACAAAAGGTTTCTAAAACTCAAGGAGTAGTCCCCCTCCTGGTGCTCCGGTTTGACTTTCCAACTGCTTTACTATCAATCTCCCAACTTGGAGAGACAACCCCTTTAACATCCTGGTTCGCACAAGTTGCCAATTTGGCAGAGGATGGAAGGGAAGAGGGTTAACCAATGAGAGAGTAGCTGTTAGGCATTTGGACGGGCACATGTCACTCTAATTTCCCGGCAGGAAGAAGAATTGACCAGAGTCTCAGCCACCCACCGGGAACCAGTATAGGTCCTGAACCAAAATTTAGGACTTGCGTACAGCTCACAAAAAACGAGTTGAAAAATGGAGCTCTGGGGCACAGCAATTCACAAACTGGCAGAGTAATAAAGGACAACTATCGTCCAAAAATCTGTTGAGGGAAGGAAACGAGGCGGACTTGAAAGCGAGGCAGAATAGCAGGAAATAGATTTCAAGAGGTACGTTGGAATCGCCTTTAAAGCACAGGAAGAGAGGCACAACTTCGACAATGACGCAGTTGGCCAAAAAGGGCGTATGCGTTTTCTCCTGAATATATTCAGGAGAAAACGCATACGCCCTTTTTGGCCAAGCAAGCAAGCGGGCAATGCAAATCTGCACTACAAAGAAGTATCACTTCTCACCGGTCAAAAGGGACATCCACAAAATGTGTAAAAACCAGAAAGGCATGACAGGCCCTGGAGAACAGGGAGCCTTGTTATGCTGATGGGCAGGATGTAAATTGCAAACTGCCTCACTGGAAGAGTGCATTGCGTTCCCTAAAAGAAGTAATCAACAGAACTTCAGAGCCAAGGGCACATCCAGTCTAGGGAATATACCTTGGGAAAACTGAAAATCAATAAGACAGAGCCACACCCAAATTTAGGGCTGCACTGCTTACAAGAACCTCAACATTTGTACACCTTAAATATACCAGGAAATATAAAAATGGTTCAAAAAACTCTGGTATTTATGTCCGATGGAATATCCCTCAGCCATGAAATCAATGTCATAAGACCAGGAGCAGCAAAGTGAGTGGATTCAGGTACGATGATTCTAAGTGAAATAAGTCACACAGAAAAAGAAACTTATCCTAAGATATCACTTATGAAGATCCTGTAAACATGGCTACACATGAACTGAGTTAGGAAAGAGAACAGAGTCTCACATTTAGAAAACACTCTAATTCCTGCTTAAGGGGAAAGGAGAGGTGGGGTGATGCATAAAACCAGAGTTTGATATAAGCACAGGTACCATTTCCAAAACCAACTGTGGAATAGACAAGACCTACACCTTCCTCAGTGAAAGGGACTCAAAACCCCATATTTCCCGCAGAGGAATAGATCTGAGTAGTAAGAATATTAAAACCTATGTATTGATATGTCTCTGTAAGGGAATCAAGTGTGTCTAGACTGGCATAAACATGGCAGAGAGAATCAACTCAAACCCACTATAAAAAGGAATTTCAAATACAAAACCAAAAAACAGGGAAATTCTTTACATTTCCTTCAGGGTCTCTGATGAAACCTGGAATGACCCTATCTACAATGACAGCTGGATGTGGCATAAGGCTGGACACTTGGGACTGAGAGGATTGGAGAGATTGGGTGAGCAAATGCAGACCATTTAAAGCAAAAATGCATGGCCCCTATTCCATGGGTCCCAACTCTCCAGGTTGAAGGGAATATTACTACAGCTATAACATGTATGGGAAACCTATAGAATGGACACACTGTGAAAACAAAAGGTTTCTAAAACTCAACGCGTAGTCCCTCTCCTGGTGCTCCGGATTGACTTTCCAACTGCTTTACTATCAATCTCCCAACTTGGAGAGACAATCCCTTTAACCTCCTCGTTCGCAAAGGTTGCCAATTTGGCAGAGGATGGAAGGGAAGAGGGAGAACCAATGAGAGAGTAGCTGTTAGGCATTTGGACGGGCACATGCCACTCCAATTTCCCGGCAGGAAGAAGTATTGACCAGAGTCTCAGCCACCCACTGGGAAGCAGTATAGGTCCTGAACCAAAATTTTGGACGTGCGTACAGCTCACAAAAAACGAGTTGAATAATGGAGCTCTGGCGCACAGCAATTCACAACCTGGCAGATTAATAAAGAACAACTATCGTCCAAAAATCTGTTGAGGGAAGGAAACGAGGCGGACTTGAAAGCGAGGCAGAACAGCAGGAAACAGATTTCAAGAGGTACGTTGGAATCGCCTTTAAAGCACAGGAAGAGGGGCACAACTTCGACAATGACGCAGTTGGCCGAAAAGGGTGGATGTGTTTTCTCCTGAATATATTCAGGAGAAAACGCATACACCCTTTTTGGCCAAACAAGCAAGCGGGCAATGCAAATCTGCACTACAAAGAAGTATCACTTCCCACCGGTCAAAAGGGACATCCACAAAATGTGTAAAAACCAGAAAGGCAAGATAGGCCCTGGAGAACAGGGAGCCTTGTTATGCTGATGGGCAGGATGTAAATTGCAAACTGCCTCACTGGAGGAGTGCATTGCGTTCCCTAAAACAAGTAAACAACAGAGCTACAGAGCCAAGGGCACTTCCAGTCTAGGGAATATACCTTGGGAAAACTGAAAATCAATAAGACAGAGCCACCCCCAAACTTAGGGCTGCACTGCTTACAAGAACCTCAACTTGGGTACACCTTAAATATCCCAGGAAATATAAAAATGGTTCAAAAATCTGTGGTATATATGTACGATGGAATATCCCTCAGCCATGAAATCAATGTCAAAAGACCAGGAGCAGCAAAGTGAGTGGATTCAGGTACGATGATTCTAAGTGAAATAAGTCACACAGAAAAAGAAACTTCTCATAAGATATCACTTATGAAGTTCCAGTAAACATGGCTACACATGAACTGAGTTAGGAAAGAGAACAGAGTCTCACATTTAGAAAACACTCTTATGCCTGCTTAAGGGGAAAGGAGAGGTGGGGTGATGCATAAAACCAGAGTTTGATATAAGCACAGGTACCATTTCTATAAACAACTGTGGAATAGACAAGACCTACACCTTCCTCAGTGAAAGGGACTCAAAACCCCATATTTCCCGCACAGGAATAGATCTGACTAGTAAGAATCTTAAAACCTATGTATTGATATGTCTCTGTAAGGGAATCAAGTGTGTCTAGACTGGCATAAACATGGCAGCGAGAATCAGCTCAAACCCACTATAAAAAGGAATTTTAAAAACAAAACCAAAAAACAGGGAAATTCTTTCCATTTCCTTCAGGGTGTCTGATGAAACCTGGAATGACCTTATATAAAATGACAGGTGGATGTGGCATAAGGTTGGACACTTGGGACTGAGAGGATTGGTGAGATTGGGTGAGCAAATGCAGACCCTTTACAGGAAAAATGCATGGCCCCCATTCCATGGGTGCCAACTCTCCTGGTTGAAGGGAATATTACTACAGCTTTTAACATGTACGGGAAACCTAGAGAATGGACACACTGTGAATACAAAAGGTTTCTAAAACTCAAGGAGTAGTCCCCCTCCTGGTGCTCCGGTTTGACTTTCCAACTGCTTTACTATCAATCTCCCAACTTGGAGAGACAACCCCTTTAACATCCTGGTTCGCACAAGTTGCCAATTTGGCAGAGGATGGAAGGGAAGAGGGTTAACCAATGAGAGAGTAGCTGTTAGGCATTTGGACGGGAACATGTCACTCTAATTTCCCGGCAGGAAGAAGAATTGACCAGAGTCTCAGCCACCCACCGGGAACCAGTATAGGTCCTGAACCAAAATTTAGGACTTGCGTACAGCTCACAAAAAACGAGTTGAAAAATGGAGCTCTGGGGCACAGCAATTCACAAACTGGCAGAGTAATAAAGGACAACTATCGTCCAAAAATCTGTTGAGGGAAGGAAACGAGGCGGACTTGAAAGCGAGGCAGAATAGCAGGAAATAGATTTCAAGAGGTACGTTGGAATCGCCTTTAAAGCACAGGAAGAGAGGCACAACTTCGACAATGACGCAGTTGGCCAAAAAGGGCGTATGCGTTTTCTCCTGAATATATTCAGGAGAAAACGCATACGCCCTTTTTGGCCAAGCAAGCAAGCGGGCAATGCAAATCTGCACTACAAAGAAGTATCACTTCTCACCGGTCAAAAGGGACATCCACAAAATGTGTAAAAACCAGAAAGGCATGACAGGCCCTGGAGAACAGGGAGCCTTGTTATGCTGATGGGCAGGATGTAAATTGCAAACTGCCTCACTGGAAGAGTGCATTGCGTTCCCTAAAAAAAGTATTCAACAGAGCTACAGAGCCAAGGGCACTTCCAGTCTAGGGAATATACCTTGGGAAAACTGAAAATCAATAAGACACAGCCAGCCCCAAATTTAGTGCTGCACTGCTTACAAGAACCTCAACTTGGGTACACCTTAAATATCCCAGGAAATATAAAAATGGTTCAAAAAATTGTGGTATTTATGTACGATGGAATATCCCTCAGCCATGAAATCAATGTCATAAGACCAGGAGCAGCAAAGTGAGTGGATTCAGGTACGATGATTCTAAGTGAAATAAGTCACACAGAAATAGAACCTTATCATAAGATATCACTTAGGATGATCCTGTAAACATGGTTACACATGAATTGAGTTAGGAAAGAGAACAGATTCTCATATTTAGAAAACACTCTTATGCCTGCTTAAGGGGGAAGGAGAGGTGGGGTGATGCATAAAACCAGAGTTTGATATAAGCAAAGGTACCGTTTGTAAAACCAACTGTGGAATTGACAAGACCTACACCTTCCTCATTGAAAGGGACTCAAAACCCAATATTTCCCGCAGAGGAATAGATCTGACTAGTAAGAATCTTAAAACCTATGTATTGATATGTCTCCGTAAGGGAAACAAGTGTGTTTAGACTGGCATAAACATGGCAGCGAGAATCAGCTCAACCCACTATAAAAAGGAATTTCAAAAACAAAACCAAAAAACAGGGAAATTCTTTACAATTCCTTCAGGGTCTCTGAGGAAACCTGGAATGACCCTATCTACAATGACAGCTGGATGTGGCATTATCCTGGACACTTGGGACTGAGAGGATTGGTGAGATTGGGTGAGCAAATGCAGACCCTTTAAAGCTATAATGCATGGCCCCCATTCCATGGGTCCCAACTCTCCAGGTTGAAGCGAATATTACTACAGCTATAACATGTTCGGGAAACCTAGAGAATGGACACACTGTGAATACAAATGGTTTCTAAAACTCAACGAATTGTCCCTCTCGTGGTGTTCCGGTTTGACTTTCCAACTGCTTTACTATCAATCTCCCATCTTGGAGAGACAGCCCCTTTAAGCTCCTGGTTCGCACAGTTTGCCAATTTGGCAGAGGATGGAAGGGAGGAGGGAGAACCAATGAGAGAGTAGCTGTTAAGCATTTGGACGGGCACATGTCACTCTAATTTCCCGGCATGAAGAATTAACCAAAGTCTCAGCCACCAACCGGGAACCAGTACGGATCCTGAACCAAAATTTTGGACTTGCGTTCAGATCACAAAAAACGAGTTGAAAAATGGAGCTCAGGGTCACAGCAATTCACAAACTGGCAGAGTAATAAAGGACAACTATCGTCCAAAAATCTGAGGAGGAATGGCAACGAGATCTACTTGAAAGCGAGGCTGAATAGCAGGAAACAGATTTCAAGAGGTACGTTGGAATCGCCTTTAAAGCACAGGAAGAGGGGCACAACTTCAACAATGACGCACTTGTCCAAAATGGGTGTATGCGTTTTCTCCTCAATATATTCAGGAGAAAACGCATACGCCCTTTTTGGCCAAGCAAGCAATCGGGAAATGCAAATCTGTACTACAAAGAAGTATAACTTCCCACCGGTCAAAAGGGACATCCACAAAATGTGTAAAAACCAGATAGGCAAGACAGGCCCTGGAGAACAGGGAGCCTTGTTATGCTGATGGGCGGGATGTAAATTGCCAACTGCCTCACTGGAGGAGTGCATTGTGTTCCCTAAAACAACTAAACAACACAGCTACAGAGCCAAGGGCACTTCCAGTCTAGGGAATATACCTCGGGAAAACTGAAAATCAATAAGACAGTGACACCTCTAAATTTATGGCTGCACTGCTTACAAGAACCTCAACTTGGGTACACCATAAATATTCCAGGAAATATAAAAGTGGTTCAAAAAATTGTGGTAGTTATGTATGGTGGAATATCCCTCAGCCATGTAATCAATGTCATAAGACCAGGAGCAGCAAAGTGAGTGGATTCAGGTACGATGATTCTAAGTGAAATAAGTCACACAGAAAAAGAAACTTATCATAAGATATCACTTATGAAGATCCTGTAAACATGGCTACACCTGAACTGAGTTAGGAAAGAGAACAGACGCTCACATTTAGAAAACACTCTTATGCCTGCTTAAGGGGCAAGGAGAGGTGGGGTGATGCATAAAACCAGAGTTTGATATAAACACGGGTACCGTTTCTAAAACCAACTTTGGTATAGACAAGACCTACACCTTCCTCAGTGAAAGGGACTCAAAACCCCATATTTCACGCAGAGGAATAGATCTGACTAGTAAGAATCTTAAAACCTATGTATTGCTATGACTCCGTAAGGGAATCAACTGTGTCTAGACTGGCATAAACATGGCAGCGAGAATCAGAACAAACCCACTATAAAAAGGTATTTCAAAAACAAAACCAAAAAACAGGGACATTCCTTACAATTCCTTCAGGGTCTCTGATGAAACCTGGAATGACCCTATCTACAATGACAGCTGGATGTGGCATAAGGCTGGACACTTGGGACTGAGAGCATTGTTGAGATTGGGTGAGCAAATGCAGACCCTATAAAGCGAAAATGCATGGCAACCATTCCGTGGGTCCCAACTCTCCATGTTGAAGGGAATATTACTACAGCTATAACATGTACGGGAAACCTAGAGAATGGACACACCGTGAATACAAAATGTTTCTAAAACTCAACGAATAATCCCTCTCCTGGTGCTCCGGTTTGACTTTGCAACTGCTTTACTATCAATCTCCCAACTTGGAAAGACAGACCCTTTAACCTCCTGGTTCGCACAGGTTGCCAATTTGGCAGAGGATGGAAGGGAAGAGGGAGAACCAATGAGAGACTAGATGTTAGGCATTTGGACGGGCACATGTCACTCTAATTTCCCGGCAGGGAGAAGAATTAACCAATGTCTCAGCCACCCAAGGGGTACCAGTAGAGGTCCTGAACCAAAATTTGGACTTGCGTTCAGCTCACAAAAACGAGTTGAATAATGGAGCTCTGGGGCACAGCAATTCACAAACTGGCAGAGTAATAAAGGACAACTATCATCCAAAAATCTGTTGAGGCAAGGCAACGAGGCGGACTTGAAAGCTAGGCAGAATAGCAGGAAACTGATTTCAAGAGGTACATTGGAATCGCCTTTAAAGCACAGGAAGAAGGGCACAACTTCGACAATGACGCACTTGGCCAAAAAGGGCGTATGGGTTTTCTACTGAATATATTCAGAAGAAAACGCATACGCCCTTTTGGCCAAGCAAGCAAGCGGGCAATTCAAATCTGTACTACAAAGAAGTATCACTTCCCAATGGTCAAAAGGGACATCCACAAAATGTGTAAAAACCAGAAAGGCAAGACAGGCCCTGGAGAACAGGGAGCCTTGTTATGCTGATGGGCGGGATGTAAATTGCCTACTGCCTCACTGGAGGAGTGCATTGTGTTCCCTAAAACAAGTAAAGAACAGAGCTACAGAGCCAAGGGCACTTCCAGTCTAGGGAATATACCTTGGGAAAACTGAAACTCAATAAGACAGAGCCACCACCAAATATAGGGCTGCACTGCTTACAAGAACCTCAACTTGGGTACACCTTAAATATCCCAGGAAATATAAAAATGGTTCAAAAAACTGTGGTATTTATGTCCGATGGAATATCCCTCAGCCAAGAAATCAATGTCATAAGACCAGGAGCAGCAAAGTGAGTGGATTCAGGTACGATGATTCTAAGTGAAATAAGTCACACAGAAAAAGAAACTTATCCTAAGATATCACTTATGAAGATCCTGTAAACATGGCTAAACATGAACTGAGTTAGGAAAGAGAACAAAGTCTCACATTTAGAAAACACTCTTATGCCTGCTTAAGGGGAAAGGAGAGGTGGGGTGATGCATAAAACCAGAGTTTGATATAAGCACAGGTACCATTTCTATAACCAACTGTGGAATTGACAAGACCTACACCTTCCTCAGTGAAAGGGACTCAAAACCCCATATTTCCAGCAGAGGAATAGATCTGACTAGTAAGAATCTTAAAACCTATGTATTGATATGTCTCCGTAAGGGAAACAAGTGTGTTTAGAATGGCTTAAACATGGCAGCGAGAATCAGCTCAAACCCACTATAAAAAGGAATTTCAAAAACAAAACCAAAAAACAGGGAAATTCTTTACAATTCCTTCAGGGTCTCTCATGAAACCTGGAATGACCATATCTACAATGATAGTTGGATGTGGCATAAGGCTGGACACTTGGGACTGAGAGGATTGGTGAGATTGGGTGAGCAAATGCAGACCCTTTAAAGCCATAATGCATGGCCCCCATTCCATGGGTCCCAACTCTCCAGGTTGAAGGGAATATTACTACAGCTATAACATGTACGGGAAACCTAGAGAATGGACACACTGTGAATACAAAAGATTTCTAAAACTCAACGAGTAGTCCCTCTCCTGGTGCTCCGGTTTGACTTTCCAACTTCTTTACTATCAATCTCCCAACTTGGAGAGACAGCCCCTTTAAGCTCCTGGTTCGCACAGTTTGCCAATTTGGCAGAGGATGGAAGGGAAGAGGGAGAACCAATGAGAGAGTAGCTGTTAGGTATTTGGACGGACACATTTCACTCTAATTTCCCGGCAGGAAGATGAATTAACCAAAGTCTCAGCCACCCACCGGTAAACAGTAGAGGTCCTGAACCAAAATTTTGTACTTGCGTTCTGCTCAAAAAAAACGAGTTGAAAAATGGAGCTCAGGGCCACAGCAATTCACAAACTGGCAGAGTAATAGAGGACACCTATCGTCCCAAAATCTGTTGGGGTAAGGCAACGAGGCAGACTTGAAAGCGAGGCAGAACAGCAGGAAACAGATTTCAAGAGGTATGTTGGAATCGCCTTTAAAGCACAGGAAGTGGGCCACAACTTCGACAATGACGCACTTGGCCAAAAAGGGCGTATGCGTTTCACCTGAATATATTCAGTAGAAAATGCATACACCCTTTTTGGCCAAGCAAGCAAGCGGGAAATGCAAATCTGCACTACAAAGAAGTATCACTTCCCACCGTTCAAAAGGGACATCCACAAAATGTGTAAAAACCAGAAAGGCAAGACAGGCCTTGGAGAAGAGGGAGCCTTGTTATGCTGATGGGCGGGATGTAAATTGCCAACTGACTCACTGGAGGAGTGCATTGTGTTCCCCAAAACAAGGAACCAACAGAGCTATAGAGCCAAGGGCACTTCCAGTCTAGGGAATATACCTTGGGAAAACTGAAAATCAATAAGACAGAGCCACCCCCAAATTTAGGGCTGCACTGCTTACAAGAACCTCAACTTGGGTACAAATTAAATATCCCAGGAAATATGAACATGGTTCAAAAAATTGTGGTACTTATGTACGATGGAATATCCCACAGCCATGAAATCAATGTCAAAAGATCAGGAGCAGCAAAGTGATTGGATTCAGGTACGATGATTCTAAGTGAAATAAGTCACACAGAAAAAGAAACTTATCATAAGATATGACTTATGAAGATCCTGTAAACATGGCTATACATGAACTAAGTTAGGAAAGAGAACAGAGTCTCACATTATGAAAACACTCTTATGCCCGTTTAAGGGGGAAGGAGAGGTGGGGTGATGCATAAAACCAGAGTTTGATATAAGCACAGGTACCGTTTCTAAAACCTACGTGGAATAGACAAGACCAACACCTTCCTCAGTGAAAGGGACTCAAAACCCCATACTTCCCGCAGAGGAATAGATCTGACTAGTAAGAATCTTACAACCTATGTATTGATATGTCAACGTAAGGGAATCAAGTGTGTCTAGACTGGCATAAACATGGCAGCGAGAATCAGCTCAAACCCACTATAAAAAGGAATTTCAAAAACAAAACCAAAAAACAGGGAAATTCTTTACAATTCCTTCAGGGTCTCTCATGAAACCTGGAATGACCCTATCTACAATGACAGCAGGAGGTGGCATAAGGCTGGACACTTGGGACTGAGAGGATTGGTGAGTTTGGGTGAGCAAATGCAGACCCTTCAAAACAATAATGCATTGCCCCCATTCCATGTGACCCAAATCTCCAGATTGAAAGTTATATTACTACAGCTATAACATGTACGGGAAACCTAGAGAATGGACACACTGTGAATTCAAAAGGTTTCTAAAACTCAATGAATAGTCCCTCTCCTGGTGCTCCGGTTTCACTTTCCAACTGCTTTACTATCAATCTCCCAACTTTAGAGCCAGACCCTTTAACCTCCTGGTTCGCACAGGTTGCAAATTTGGCAGAGGATGGAAGGGAAGAGGGAGAACCAATGAGAGAGCAGCTGTTAGACATTTGGACGGGCACATGTCACTCTAAATTCCCGGCACGAAGAAAAATTAACCAAAGTCTCAGCCACCCACCAGGAACCAGTAGAGGTCGTGATCCAAAATTTTGGACTTTCGTTCAGTTCACCAAAAAATAGTTGATAAATGGAGCTCAGGGGCACAGCAATTCACAAACTGGCAGAGTAATAAAGGAAACTATCGTCCAAAAATCTTTTGAGGGAAGCCAACGAGGCTGTCATGAATGCGAGGCAGAATAGCAGGAAACAGACTTCAAGAGGTACATTGGAATCGCCTTTAAAGTACAGGCAGAGGAGAACTACTTCATCAGTGATGTACTTGTCCAAAAGCGCATATGCGTTTTCTTCTGAATATATTCAAGAAAAAATGCATACACCCTTTTTGGCGAAGCAAGCCAGCAAGTAATGCAAATCTGCACTACAAGAACGATCACTTCCCACTCGTGAAAAGGGACATCCGAAAAATGTGAAAAAACCAGAAAGGCAAGACAGGCCCTGGAGAACAGGGAGTCTTGTTAGGCTAATGGGCAGGATGTAAATTTTTAATTGCTCTCTGGGGTAGTGCACTGTGTTCCCTAAAACAAATAAAAAACAGAGCTACAGAGCCAATGGCAGTTCCAGTCTAGGGAATATACATTTGGAAAAATGAAAATCAGTAAGACAGAGCCACCCCAAAATTTAGGGCTGCACTGCTTACACGAACCTCAACTTGGGTACACCTTACATGTCCCAGGAAAGAAAAAAAATGGTTCAAGAAATTGTGGTACTTACGTACGATTGAATATCCCTTAGCCATGAAATCAATGTCATAAGGCCAGTAGCAGCAAAATGAGTGGTTTCAGGTACAATGATTCTAAGTGAAATAAGTCACATTGAAAAAGAAACGTCTTAAGATATCACTTACAAAGGTCCTGTAACCATGGCTACACATGAACTGAGTTAGGAAAGATAGCAGAGTAACAAATCTTATCATAAGTTGTCACTCATAGGGTGAATGTACACATGGCTACACATGAACTGGATTACAAACACTACAGAGTCACACATTTAGAAAACAATCTTCTGCCTGCTTAACGGGAAAGCCGAGGTGGGGTGATGCATAAAACCACAGTTTTAAATTAACACAGATACCGTTACCTAAACCATGTATGTAATAGACAACACCTACTCCCCACACAATGAACTGGACTCAACACCCCCTATTCATTGCAGAGGAATATATCTGACTGTAAGAATTTTAAAACGTATGTATTCTCATGTCTCCATAAAGAAAGCATATGTGTGTATAATGGCATGAACACAGCACTGAAATTCAGCTAAACCCCCTTATAAAAATAAGTTTCAAAAGCAAAATGCAAAAACCGCGAAAAAGAGAGAAATCTTAAAAATTTCGTTCAGGGCCTGTGATCCAACCTGGATTGACCACCTTTACACCCACAGCTGGATGAGACATAAGACTGGACACTTGGGGCTGACAAGATTGCTGAGGTTGTGTGAGCAAAAGAACGCCACTTAGAGCAATACTGTGTGCTACCCATTCTAGTGGTCCCAACTCTCCCGGTTTAAGGGAATCTTCCTACAGTTAAAACATGCATGGGAAACCCAGTGGATGGTACACTGTGTAATTGGGAAAGTTTTCTAAAAGGTACCTCATTTTTCCTTTTGTCGTGCTCGGCTCCACCATTCCATCTGCATTACTAAAAATCTCCCCACTTGGAGTGTCAGTGCCTTTACCCTCCTTTTATGCACAGTTTGCAAATTGTGCAGAGGATGAACAGGAAGAGGGGAAACAAATGAGAGTTTAGCTGTAGGTGTTTGGATGGGCACATATCACTCTACTTTCCCATCAGGAAGAAGCATTAACCAAAGGCTCAGCCTGAAGCCCTGGAACCGGACTAGGGCCTAAAGCCATCGTGCGGTATTGCAGCCAGCTCACAAATAGGTGGTTTGAAAAATGGATATCAGGGGCACAACAATTCACAAACTTGCAGAGTTATAAAGGACAACTATCATCCAGAAATATATTGAGGTAAGGCCGTGAAGAGGATTTGAATGCAAGGCAGAATTGAAGGAAACAGATTTCAAGAGGTACATTGGAGTCATCTTTAAAGCACATGAAAAGCGACAGAACTCCAACAATGTTGTCCTTGGCAGAAAAGGGAGTATGTGTATTTTCTTGAATATATTCGGGAAAAAATGCATACGCCCTTTTTGGCCAAGCAAGCCATCAGGCATTGAAAATCCACACTACATAGAAGTGTCCCTTACCTCCAGTCAAAGGGCCATCCACAAATAGTGTAAAAACCACAAATGCTGGACAGGCCATGGAGAAAAGGGAGCCTGGTTACACCGATGGACAGGATGTAAATTGCCAACAGCCTCTCTGGAGAACTGTATGTTGTTTTCTAAAACAGAGCTACAGAGCATAGCACATTTCCACTCATGGGCGTGTATTTTGGGAAAACTAAAAATCCGCAACACACAGCCAGCGCAAAGTTTAGGGCTGCTCTGTTTACAAGAAGCTCGACTTCGGTCTTTAAATATCCCAGGAAAGGAAAAAAAAAATGGATATAGATGTCATGGTACTTATATACAATGGAATGTCACTCAGACATAAAATCAATGTCATAAGGCCAATAGCAGCATAATGAGTGGCTTTAGGTATGATAATGCTAAGTGAAATGAGCCACAAAGAAACAGAAACTTATTGTAATATATCACTTATAGAGGGAATGTAAACATGGCTACACATGAACTGAATTTCAAAAGAGAACAGAGTTACACATTTAGAAAACACACTTATGCCTCCTTAAGGGGAAAGGTGACGTAGGGTGATGTGTAAAAGCAGAGTTTGAAATTAGCACAGATACCATTCCATATACCAAATATGTAATAGACAAGACCTACTCCTTTCTCAATGAACTGGACACAAAACACCCTATTCACTGAAGAGGAATTTATCTGACTGGTAACAATCTTGAAACCTATGTATTTATATGTCTCCATAATGGAATCAAGTGTATGTAGATTGGCATAAACACAGATCAATGGAACAGGACAGAAAGCCCAGAGAGAAACCTACATACCTATGGCTATCTCATCTATGACAAAGGAGCTAAGGATATACAATGGAGAAAAGACAGTCTCTTCAGTAATTGGTGCTGGGAAAACTGGACCCCTACACATAAAAGAATGAAATTAGAACACTCCATAACACCATACACAAAAATAAACTCTAAATGGATTAGAGATCTAAATATAAGACCAGACACTATAAAACACTTAGAGGAAACCATAGGCAGAACACTCTATGACATAAATCGCAGCAATATCCTTTTTGACTCACCTTCTAGAGAAATGGAAATAAAAACAGAAATCAACAAATGGGACCTAATGAAACTTAAAAGCTTTTACACGGTACAGGAAAACATAAACAAGATGCAAAAACAACCCTCAGAATGGGAGAAAATATTTTCAAATGAAGCAATTGACAAAGGATTAATCTCCAAACTTTACAAGCACCTCATGTAGCTCAATATCACAAAAACAAACAACCCAATCCAAAAACGGCCAGAAGACCTAATTAGACATTTCTCCAAAGAAGATATACAGATTACCAAGAAACACATGAAAGGATGCTGAACATCACTAATCATTAGAGAAATGCAAATCATAACTATCGTGAGGTATCACCACACAGCAGTCAGAGTGGCAATCATCAAAAAAATCTACAAAACAATAAATGCTGGAGAGGCCTTTATTGGAGAAAAGGGAACACACTTGCACTGTGGGTGGGAATGTAAATTGATATGGGCACTAAGGAGAACAGTACGGAGGTTCCTCTAAATAACTAACAATAGAGGTACCATACGACACAACAATCCAACTACTGGGCATTTGCCTTGCGAAAACCATAATTCAAAAAGAGTTATGTACAAAAAAGTTCATTGCAGCTCTATTTACAATAGCTTGGACATGGAAGCAACCTAAGTGTCCATCGACAGATGAATGGATAAAGAAGATCTGGCACATATATACAATGGAATATTACTCAGCCATAAAAAGAAGCAAAACTGAGTTATTTGTACTGAGGTGGATGGACTTAGAATCTGTCCTACACAGTGAAGTAAGTCAGAAAGTGAAAAACAAATACTGTATGTTAACAGAGATATACGGAATCTAATGAAGAAAAAAAAAAGATTTTGAAGAACCTAGTGGCAGGACAGGATTAAGGACACAGACATAGAGAAATGTCTTGAGGACACCGGAAGGGGGATGGGTAAGCTGAGACGAAGTGACAGAGTGACATGGACATAAATACATTACCAAATGTAACACCGATAGCTACTGAGAATCAGCCACATCGACCGGGGAGATCAGCTCGGTGCCTTGTGACCACATAAATTGGTGGGATATGGAATGTGGGAGGGAGATGCAAGAGGGAGGGGATCTGGTGATATTTGTATACGTATAGATTATTCACTTTGTTATACAGCAGAAACTAACACTCCATTGTAAAACAATTATACTCCAATAAACGTGTAAATGGAAAAAAATAAAGAAAGCCCAGGGATAAACCTACACACCTATGGTCAACCAATCTATGACAAAGGAGGCAAGACTATACAATGGAGATAAGACAGTCTCTTCAATCTTTGGTGCTGGGAAATATGGACAGCTACATGTAAAAGAATGAAATTAGAACACTCCCCAACACCATACATAAAAATATATTCAAAATGGATTAGAGACCTTAATGTAAGACCGGACAGTATAAAACTCTGAGAGGAAAACTTACGAAGGATACTCTGACGTAAATCACAGCAAGATCTTTTTTGATCCACCTCCTATAGTAATGAAATAAAAAAGAAAACTAAACAGATGGGACCTAATGAAATGTAAAAGCTTTTGCAAAGCAAAGGAAACTACAAACAAGACGAAAAGACAACCCTCAGAATGGCAGAACATATTTGCCAATGAATCAATGGACAAATGATTAATCTCCAATATATATAAACAGCTCATGCAGCTCAATATTAATAAAACAAACAACCCCATACAAAAATGGAAGAAGATCTAAATAGACATTTCTTCCAAGAAGACATAGAGATGGCCAGTACGCACATGAAAATCTGCTCAACATCACTAATTATTAGAGAAATGGAAATCGAAACTACAATGAGGTATCACGTCACACCTGTTAGAATGGGCATCATCAGAAAATCTACAAACAACAAATGCTGGAGAGGGTGTGGAGAAAAAGAACAGTCTTCCACTATTGCTGGGAATGTAAATCGATATAGTCTCTATGGAGAACAGTATGGAGGTTCCTTAAAAAACTAAAAATAGAATTAGCATATAATCCAGCAATCCCACTACTGGGCATATACCCAGAGAAAACCATAAATCAAAAAGACACATTCACCACAATGTTCATTGCAGCACTATTTACAATAGCCAGGTAATGAAAGCAACCTAAGTGCCCATAGAGAGATGAATGGATAAAGATGTGGTACATATATACAATGGAATATTACTCAGCCATACATCGGAATGAAATTGGGTCATTTGTAGAGACCTGGATGGATCTAGAGACTGTCATACAGAGTGAAGTAAGTCAGAAAGAGAAAAACAAATATTGTATGTTAATGCATATATGTGGAACCTAGAAAAATGGTACAGATGAACCGGTTTGCAGGGCAGAGATAGAGACACAGATGTAGAGAACAAACATATGGACACCAAGGGGCGAACGCCATGTGAGGGTGGTGGTGGGATGAATTGGGAGACTGGGATTCACATGTGCACACATAAGTATAAAATAGATATCCAGTAAGAACCTGCTGTATAAAAGAAATAAATAAATTTTAAAAAAAGTAAAAATAAATAACATTTAATAAAATAAACCAAAAAAAACGTTTTTCCCTTCACATAGACGTCTTTATATTAATGCATTATTTCCATGTTTATATCTCCAAATTTAAAAAAAAACAGGAATAAATAAAATCTACCTTGAACCAAAAAGAAAAAAAGAAAAAAAGAAAACAGAACCCACCAGTTATACAGAGGAAAATCGTATCAGGGCACTTGCTCCAGTTGTAAAACATTCTTAAGTTGGTCAGAGGTGGGAAATCGTCTCCCATGCAGTGAGCAGCGCTCCCCCCCCACAAGGAACATCCTCATTGCAAAGCTGGGGGACTGTGTCGAGGCGTCTGTGAGTAAATGTGAGCTGAGCCCCAGTCCTGCTGCAGCTGAACTCTTCCCACCCTTTCCAGGTAAAACAGCTGAATATGTACAAGAACTTGCAAGCCTAGAGGAAGGGCTGTGGAGCCACACCAGCGACAGCACGCAGGCCGACTTGGTGCCTGCTGGCCAGCCAGGATGGTCCTGGCCCCAGATGCTCTTCTGGAAGCTTTCCATTTCCCTACCTGAGATACCCTTCCTGCCACGGCCCCCACTGCTTTTTTACTTCCTCACCTCTGCCTGGGGAGAAATTCCAGCGGCAGGTATGGGTGACACATCCTCTTCTTTAGCAGGTGGCAGCCTGGCAACTCCTGCAGAACGTCCAGCAGAGCCCCACTCACACTGGGCCACCCACAAAGCCATGGCCCCTCACTCCCTCCCACCACCCCAGCCCCGACACTGCTGACGGGGCAGAGAATATGGCGTCAGGCACAGCTACAGGGGCTCTTGCTGACTGGAGAGGAGTTTATATTGACCTTAACCCAGGCACACCTGGGGAGGGCTGGCAGGCAGTGTCAGGCTGCCGAAATCAGCCAATCCTCACCCCTCAGGGGATCACAGTTGCAGAAAATGAACCTTGCTAAACAGGCCACGGCCAAGGAACAGGTGTGGGCTCTTGAGAGTCAGGCTAGACAAGGGGCTTCAGCTGCGGCTTTTTTTCTCATCATTTTATCTGGTCCATGAGTGGAAAACAACTTCAAGAAGACCCTATACTAATGAGAGGAACCCAGGAGTCAGGGAGAGGAGTGATGGTGGGTGGAGACAGAGGCCTGGTGCCCTGGCTGCAGTGGAAGTGTCTGGAAGACCAGGCCGAGAGAGGCTGCACAGAGTGATAGCCAGGGTCACAGACCTGTCAGGGCTGCTGTTTGTTAGTTCAAGTCCTGCTCTGAGGCGTTCTGTGTCAGCTGTGAGCGACAGGTGAGATGGGGGTTCTCTGCAAGGTGGGCTATGTGCACAGTTCTTGTGTGTCCAGCCCTGCTTGGGTACCTGCCCAGGGGAGCTCCGTATCCGGGGAAGGGCCTGGATATGAGAGCCCAATGGGCTGCTGGGTAACTGCACAGGTGAGCTCCATACCCTGGGAGGGACATGACCATGAGGGCCCCGTGGGCTGTGGGGTGGGGGGTGCAGCCCAGGTGAGCTCCATATCCTGGGATTGGCCTGACCACGAGAGTCCCATTGGCTGCTGGAGACCTGGTAAAGGATATCAGGACAGTCAGTGAAGCCACCGAGGATATACATCCAGTAGCTCCTATTTCCTACACCCTGCTGGTCATTCTACCATCCACCAGGCCATGGCATTCTGTATTAGACTTCAATGATGCCTTCTTCTGTATTCCATTCATCTCAGAGTCACAAGGATTTTTGGCTTGTGAGTGGCAGGACACAACATGCAACCAAAGCAATAATGCTGGGCCATCCTTCCCCAATGGTTCAAAAATACCCACACCATCATTGGGGAAATGTCCTCTAAAGACCTAAAAGTTCTACCTCTGTAAAAGGGAACCCTCCTTCAATATGCAGAGGACATTCTGATCACCAGGCCTACTAAAGACGCCTCTGAACTACCTAGTCAAGAAAGGATAGAAGGTGTCCAAGAAAAAGGCTCAAATATCCCAGGCTAAGGTGACATGCCTGGGCTTCATTGTCACAGATATTCGGAGAAACACATCCCAGGATAGGGAAGAAGCCATTTGCAGCCTTACCTCTTCTAAAACTAGAAGACAGCTTAGGGGTTCCTGGGGAGGCCAAGGTTTTCTGCATCTGGATCCCTAACTACAGTCTAATAGCTGGGCCTCTACATGAAAAACTGACACGAAAAGATGATGATCCTTTTGAATAGAATCCAGAAGCAGCCTTTCAAGAATGGAAAGAGCAGTCAATTCAGACCCTTGCCCAGGATCTCCCTAATTTAGCTAAACCCTTTGACCTTTACATACCCAGTCATAGGTTAATCTCCCTTGGAGCCTTAGTGCAAAAACTGGGACCACTTGAAATGGAGCAACAAAAGAATGCCCTTCAGGTATGATAAACTATGGTCACCGAGGGCTTTGCCCACCGACTCATCAGGCCAGGATACTGGGGTATCTAAAAAGCTGAATCAGAAGCCCGCAAGGCCAGCTCCCTCCTAAGGGAAAAGGACCCCACGTGGTGATCCTAACCACCCATCATGCCCTGAAGTTGCAGGGGTCGCTCTGTGGACACACTGACCTCGAGTGAGGAGGCCCTCCAACTCCAACCTCCAGAGAGACAAACGGGGGCAACAGGCCACCAAAATGACTCGTGTGACTATCACTTGACCTGGAGTTTCTCTCAGAAAACAACAAGACTGTGCCCCGAAAGAGCAGACTACTGCTTGCAGGACTTACTGCACCCAGAGGGGCGCTAATAAGCTTGGCGGGGGAAACATATATCACGCTTTCACCATAGAAAGCCCTACAGACACCGCGGTGATGATGGTCAATATGACCGGCTGGACTTCTGGATACTTCTAAAGGCCGTTGACTCAGTGGACGTCATGGTCCTGGATCACCACTGACCCTGGACTGTCTGGGAGTTGTGCGGGCAGGGCTCTGACACATGGTGCTGTTTGTACATTAATTCAGGGACCTAATTAAAGAAAGCACAGACTAGTGGTCAGAGCATCTAGGCTGGCAAAAAACGTCAGCCTAAGGTCGCAAACAAATGTGGGGTGGGATGGAACCTGCCACCACAGCATCTCTGCGCATCTCTTTCCTGGACCCTTAAAGGTCATTAGAATCTATAACACTTCCAATGCTGGTGCTCAGGCGGACGAGAAGTGAGGCAGGAGGCCTTGGGACAATCAACCTCACCTGGAGGCTGGTGGGGAGATGTTTTGACCCTCCCCCCATGTATCAGGGCTCCCACCACAGAATGAAGCAGTCACAAAAGAGGGGTCTGCACCCTCAACACCCCAAGAATGAGGAATGGAACAAAAAGCCGAGGAGGTGTTCATCTCCGGCAACGTTCATTAAAAACTCCTGGGAGATAAAAAGAGAATCTGGGCAATAAAATAAAGTCTAACCTGTTTTTCCTTTGTGCTTTGTCTAATTTCACGTGCTCCTAGGGTTCCGCATGCAGAGGTCCCACACCCGGCACTTCAGACCCGATTTCCTAGTGCAGAATGGCTGGGTCGACACCTCAGCTAGCGGGGTCCCATGCAGACTCTGCGGCATAGAGCCTGAGCTGCAGCCAACCCAGCCCTCGAGAGCTCCATCCCCTCCCTCCCACTGACGCTGCTGGGATCCCTACACAGCAGCCCAGCCCACAGCCCGTGTGGGAGTGCACGCTCTCACCTCTCCTTTCTGTTTTCAAAATAATGTTTCCTTTGCTTCTGAACCAAACTCAGTCTTGATCTGTTGGCTGCAATGACACTGGGCACGGGGACTCCTGTTGGGGTCCACTCTGGAGGATCAGTAACAGAAATTGAGAACATTGTAACTTCAATGAACAGATGTGTGAGCCAAACTGTAGTTAACATAGAGCAGTGTATAACGCTCGGTTAAAATAAGATGTTTCTAAGACTTACATTTGATATTTCCATCACTTTCCTATAAGCAAGTTCAGTGAAGACGTTTGTCTTATTTGTCAGGTCAACATTAGAGAAATGAAGGGATTTATTTCCATGGATGTACATCGAATACTCTTGGCTGAAGCTTCAATCGTGTTTTCAATGCTTTTCCATTGAAAATGATACCTCTCTTTCAGCTCCCCCATTTCTGAGAAGTATAAAATCTTATAATTTATTATTACCAAAGGGGAAAGGTAGGAGAAGAGAAAAATTAACAGTTTGGGATTAACACATACACACTGCTATGTATAAAATTGATTATCAACAAGGAACTACTGTATAGCACAGGGAACTACACTGAATATTTTGCAATAACCTATAAGGGGAAATAATCAGAAAAAGAATAGATATTTTTATTGACATCATCTATCAATGACAGATAAAATGTAACCTAAGCAAGGCCAATGGTGAGCGCTTCTGACCCTGAAGATTTCAATCATCTAAAGTTTGGGCTCTGCCTATTTCCCAAGGCCCTTAATGGACATGCGTGTAGCCGTAGCTTAAAAATTCCCCAGTTTGGGGTTCGGGGAGGCACTGATTTGGAAAAATCCCTGGTGTTCTCCTTACATGCACGGGACCCTTCCTACAGCTAAAACATGCCTGTCACACCTAGAGGATGGTACACCATTTGATCGGAAAGAGTTTGGAAATTGAACCTCATCTCCTCATAGCCTGGTGCTTGGGTTCACCCCTCCAGCATCTTTCCTAACAACCTCCTCACTTGGGCATATCAGCACCGTCAACATCCTGTTGCACACAGTTTGGAATGTGTCCAGAGGATGAAGCGGAAGGATGAGAAAAATTTAGAGACAAGTCTTAGGTATTCGGACAGGCACATGCCACTCTAATTTCCAATCCGGAAGACAAATTCATCAAAGGCTAGAATTGCCCACGGAAACAGAATAGGGCTAGAGGAAATCTCGCTGTTTTGTGTCCAGTTTCCATAAACACAAGTTGAATAATTGAACTCAGGGTCACTAAAATTCATGAAACTGCAGAGTTGAAAATATCTATCGTCGAAAAATGTCTTGAGGTAAGTCACAGAAAAGGACTTGTAAGCAAGGGAGAGTGGCAGGAAACATATTTGAACAGGTAGAAAGGACTCCCCGTTAAAGTACAAGAAAAGGGTCTGAACATCGCCAATGATGCTGTTGGCCAAAAAGGGCGTATGCATTTTTCCTGAATATATTCAAGTAAAGGCCATACACACTTTTTATCCAACCAAACAGGTGGACACTGGAAATCAATACTACAAAATGTATCACTTCACATCAGTCAGAAGGGCCATCCACGTAAAGTGTAAACACCAGAAATGCAGGACAGGGCAAGGAGAAAAGGGAGCCCTGTGAGGCTGATAGTGGAAATGCAATTTGCCAACAGCCACTCTGGAGAAGAGTATTGTGTTTGCTAAAACATCTACAAAATGAGCTACAGAGCATAGGGCACTTGCACTCATGGGCGTATACCTTGGGAAAAACAAAAATCGACAGAAAACAGGCACCCCAACGTTTACCACCTCTCTGTTAAAAAGGGCCTCAACTTGGATATAACCTAAATGTCCCTGGAAGGATAAAATGGATAAAAGAGATGGGGTACTTATGTAGAGTGGAATATTACTCATCCAGAAATCAATGAAATAAGGCCAGTTGGAACAACTCTGGAGGAGTTACATACGATCATTCTAAGTGACATATGTCAGAAAGAAAAAGACACATATCATAAGATGTCACTTAAAGGTGGAATCAAAAATGGCTACACATGAAATAAATTACAATACAGAAACATAGTCAAATATGTAGAAAATAGACATAAGGCTGCTAAATGGGAAAGGTGGGGAATGGTGAGGTATTATCCAGGAGGTTGAAATTAGCAAAGATACCATTCCAAGTACCAAATTGAATAACTGACAAGGCCTACACGGTACCTCAAAGAACTGCACTCAGCCCACTCAAGTCACTGGAAAATAATTCATATGACTGGTAAGTATCTGAAAAGGAATTTATTGTTGTCTCACAGTATATGAATCAAGTGGATGTACAGGAACAAAAAACAGAGCTTTGAAAATCAGCTGTAACCAATATAAAAATAAATTTAAAAATATTTATAAAAAAAGTGAGACAGACAAAAATTCTTACAACTTTTGTTGAAGGTCTACGATGTAACATGAATTGAACACATGTAGACCCACAGCAGGATGATATATAAGGCTGGAAGCTATGCACGCTAAGAGATGTTAGAGAGGCTTGGTGAGAAAATTCAGACCTTTTAAAGTAATACTGCCCGGTACCCATTCCATGGGTCCCAAATCTGCAGGTTCAAGGGAATCTTCTGACAGTGAAAACATGCCTGGGAAACCGAGATGAATGTACACCATGTGCTCAGGAAAAGGTGTCTACAAGGCACCTCATTTTTGATCTCCTGGTGCTGAGGTTCGCCATTCCAGCCACATTACTAACAATCTCTCCACTTGGAGAATCAGCACCTTTAACCTCCTGTTTTACACAGTTTTCAATTTGTGCAGAGGATAAATGGGAAGAGGGGGAACCAATGAGAGGTTAGCTGTAGGAGTTTTGACAGGCACATGCCACTCTATTTTCCCATTAGGAAGAAGAATTAACCAAAGGCTCAGCCTGCCTCCCCAGAACCAGAATAGGGCCGGAAGCAATCCAATGGTTTGGCATACAGCACACAAAAAAAGCGAGTTGCAAAATGCAGCTCAGGAGCAGACAATTCAAAGACCTGCAAAGATATAAATGATAACCAACGTCCAAAAATATATTCAGGTAAGGCAACGAACAGGATCTGATTGAGAGGCAGAATTGCAGGAAACAGATTTCAAAAGGTAGATTCTACTCACATTTAAATCATATGAAAAGCAGCAGAATTTCTAAAATGATGCAGTTGGGCAAAAGGGTGTATGTGTTTTTTTTCGTGAATATCTTCAGGAAAAAAACACAGACAGAGTTTTTGGCCAACCAAGCAAGAGGGAAATGCATATCCGCACAACAAAGAAGTCTCAATTTCCACTGCTCAGAAAGGCCATCCAAAAAATGTGTACAAACCAGAAATGCAGGAGAGGCCTGGGGAAACAGGGAGCCAAGTCACGCTGATGGGTGGGGTATAAATATCCAAGAGCCACTCTGAAGAAGTGTATGCTGTTTCCTAAAACATCTTAAATACTAAGCCCCCGAGCAAAGGGGACTTCAACTCATGGGCATATAACTTGGGAAGACTAAATATCAATAAGACACAGGCACCCCAAAGTTTAGGGCTGCTCTGCATACAAGAACCTCAACTTTGGTACACCTAAAATATCCCAGGAAAAACAGAAATGCATAAAGAACTTGTGGTAATTTTGTACAACAGAATATCACTCAGACGTGAAATCAATGTATATAAGGCCAGTAGCAGCATAATGAGTGGACTTAAGTATGATGATTCTAAGGGAAATTAGTCACACAGAAAAAGAATCTTATCATAAGATATCACTTATAGAGGAAATGTCAATATCACAACACATGAACTGAATTGGGAAAGAGAACAGAGTCTCACATTTAGAAAAAAAAATCTTATGCCTGCTTCAGGAGAAAGGAGAGGTGGGGTGATGCATAAAACCAGAGTTTGATATTAACACAGGTACCATTCCATAAACCAAATACAGAATAGACAAGACCTACAACTTCCTCAGTGAACGGGACTCAACACCCCTATTTCCCGCATAGGTATATATCTGACTAGTAAGAATCTTAAAACCTATGTATTAATATGTCTTCGTAAGGGAACCAATTGTGTCTGGACCGGCATAAACAAGTCAGTGATAATCAACTCAACCCCATTATAAACATGAATTTCAAAAACAAAACCAAAAAACAGCGAAATTCTTACGCAATTCCTTCAAAGGTTCTGATGAAACCTGGAATGACCCTATCGACAAAGACAGCTGGATGAGACATAAGGCTGGAGACTTGGGACTGAGAGGACTGGTGAGATTGGGAGAGAAAATGCAGACCCTTAAAGTAGTAATGCATGCAACCATTCCATGCGTCCCAAATCTCCAGGTAGAAGGGAATATCACTACAGTTATAACATGTATGGGAAACCTAGAGAATGGACAACCTGTCATGGCAAAAGGTTTCTAAATCTCTCCTAATATTTCTTCTCCTTGTATTCCAGTTTGGTATTCCAACTGCTTTACTATCAATCTCGCAACTTAGGAGAGTCAGCCCCTATAACCTCCTGGTTCACACAGTTTGCTAATTGTGCAGAGGATGAAAGGGAAGAGGGAGAACCTATCAGAGAGTAGATGTAGGCATTTGGACGGGCACATGTCACTCTAATTTCCCGTCAGGAAGAAGAATTAACCAAAGCCTCAGCCACCCACAGGGAACCAATATAGCCACCCCTGGAACCAGTATAGGTCCTGAAGCAAAATTTTGGATTTGCGGCCAGCTCTCAAAAATGGGATTTGAAAATTGGGACTCAGGGGCACAGCAATTCACCAACCTGCAGAGTTATAAAGGACTACTCTCTTCCAAAATCGGTTGAGGGAAGGTAAAGAAGGGGACTTGAAAATGAGGCAGAATTGCACAAAACATATTTCAAGAGGTAAATTGGAATCGCCTTTAAAGCACAGGAAAAGCATCACAACTTGGACAGTGATGCCCTTGGCCAAAAAGGGCGTATGCCTTTTCTCCTGAATATATTCAGGAGAAAACGCATACACCCTTTCTGGCCAATTAAGCAAGGCACACAATGCAAATCCACACTACAAAGAATTGTCACTTCCCACCGGTCAAAAGGGACATCCGAATATCTGTAAAAACCAGAAAGGCAAGAGAGAGTTGACAAGGGCATGAAGCAATGTGATCCCAATGGTTATGGAGGAATGTGATGACAAGCGCATGGAGCATTGTGATGACAAGATTATGTAGCATTTTGCTGACAAAGGCAAGGAGCATTGTGATGACAAGGTTCATGGAGCACTGTGATGACAAGCGTCACGGAGCATTGTGATTACAGGGATCATGGAGCATTGGGATGACAAGGGCATGGATCAATGTGATGACAAGGGTCATGGAGCATTTTGATGACAAGAGTCCCAGATCGTTGTGTTGTCATGGTTCATGGAGCGTTGTGATGACAGTGGTCATGGAGCATTGTGATGACAGGAGTCATGGAGCATTGTGATGAGAAGGTGATGGAGCATTGGGCTGAAAATGCTCATGGAGTATTGTGATGAAAGGGGTCATGGAGCATTGTGATGACAAGGTACTGGAGCACTGTGATGAGAAGACCATGGAGCCTTGTGATGACAAGTCTCATGGAGCATTCTGATGAAAAGGGGCATGGAGCATTGTGATTACAGGAGTCTTGGAGCATTGTGATGACAAGGACATGAAGCATTAGGATGAGAAGGCCATGGAGCGTTCTGATGACATGCATCATGGAGCTTTGTGATGACAAGGGCATGGAGCATTGTGATTACAGGGTTCTTGGAGCACTGTGATGAAAAGGGTATGGATCATTGTCATGAAAAAGGCATGGAGCCTTGTCATGACAGGGTTCAAGGAGCATACTGTTGGCAAGTGTCTGGGAGCATTGTGATGACAAGGGTATTGAGAATTGTGATGACAAAGGTCATGGAGCATTGTGATGAGAAGACAATGGATAATTGTTATGACAAGTGTCATGGGGCGTTATGATGATAAGTGTTATGGAACACTGTGATCTCAAGGATTTGGAGCATTGTGATGGCAGAGGTCATGGAGCATTTTGATTTCATTGTGATGACCATAGCCTGAACCATTATGATGTTGCACATGGTGCATTGTGATGACAGGGTTCATGGAGCATTGAGATGAAAAGGGGCATGGAGTATTGTTATTACAGCAGTCTTGGAGCATTGTGATGACATGGGCATGGAGCATCATGAATGAGAAGGCCATGGAGCATTCTGATGACATGCGTCATGGAGCTTTGTGATGACAAGGGTATGTAGCATTGTGATTACAGGTTTCTCGGAGCATTGTGATGACAAGGGTCATTGAGCCTTGTGATGACAAGGCTGTGGAACATTGTGATGGCAGTGGTCATGAAGCATTGTTATGACAGGGGTAATGGAGCATTGTGATGAGAAGGGCATGGAGCATTGGTCTGAAATGTTTCATGGATTATTGTGATGAGAGTGGGCATGGAGCATTGTGATGACAAGGGCACTGAACACTGTGATACATGGGTTATGGTGGATTGTAATGACAAGGGCATGGAGCATTGTGATGAGAAGGGCATCGGGCATTGTGATGACAAGCATCATGGGGCTTTGTGATGACAAGGACATGGAACAATGTGATGAGAGGGTTCATGGAGCATTGTGATGAAAAAGACTTGGAGCATTTTGATGACAGGGGCATGGAGGATTGGTCTGATAAATTTCATGGATAATTGTGTTGAGAGTGGGCATGGCACATTGTGATGACAAGGGCATGGAGCATTGGGAAGACAAGGTCATGGAATATTGTGAAGACAGGTGTCTGGGAGCATTGTGATGACATATTTCATGGACCATTGTGATGACAATGGCATGGAGCATTGTGATGCCAAGTGTTATGGAGGATTGTGATGACAAAGGTAATGGAACATTGTGATGACAAGGGCTTGGAGCATTGTGATGACAAGGGCATGGAGCATTGTGATGACAACGGTCATTGAGAATTTTGATGAAAAGGTCGTGAAGCATTGTGATGACAAAGGCATGGAGCTTGCTATGACAGGGGTCATGGGACGTTGCAATGACAAGTGCATGGAGAATTGTGATGACAAGAGCATGTAACATTGTGATGAGAACTGTCATGGAGCAGTGTGATGAGAACTGTCATGGTGCATTGTGATGACAAGGACGAGGAGAATTGTGATAACAAGGGACATGGAGTATTGTGATGATCAGGGCATGGAGCATTGTGATGGCAAGACCGTGGAGCACTGTGATGAGAAGACCATGGATAATTGTGATGACGAGCATCATGGAGCACTGTAATGACAAGGGACATGGAGCATTGTGATGACAGGTGTCATGGAGCATTGTGATGACAGGGGTCATGGATCATTGTGATGACAAGTGTCACGGAGCATTCTGATGACAAGCTTGTGGAGTATTGTGATGACAATGACATGGAGCATTGTGATGAAAAGGGCATGGATCATTGTGATGAAAAATGCATGGAGACATGTCATGACAGGTTTCAAGGAGCATACTGACGAAAAGTGTCAGGGAGCAATGTGATGACAAGTGTATTGAGAATTGTGATGACAAAGGTCATGGAGCATTGTGATGAGAAGTCCATGGATAATTGTGATGACCAGCGGCATGGGGCGTTGTGATGGCAAGTGTTATTGAACATTGTGATCACAAGAGTTTGGAGCATTGTGATGACAGAGGTCATGGAGAATTTTGATTTCATTGTGATGACAATAGCATGAAGCATTATGATAGTGGGCATGGTGCATTGTGATGACAGGGTTCATGGAGCAATGAGATGAAAAGTGGCATGGAGCATGGTGATTACAGGGGTCCTGGAGCATTGTGGTGGCAAGGGTCATGGAGCCTTGTGATGACAAGGCCGTGGAACATGGTGATGGAAGGGATCATGGAGCATTGTTATGACAGGGGTAATGGAGCATTGTGATGAAAAGGCCATGGAGCATTGGGCTGAAAATATTCATGGAGTATTGTGATGACAGGGGTCATGGAGCATTGTGATGACAATGGAATGGAGCACTGTGATGACAAGTTCCTGGAGCATTGTGATGAGAAAACCATGGAGCCTTATAATGAAAAGTCTCATGGAGCATTCTGTTGAAAAGGGGCATGGAGCAGTGTGATTACAGTGGTCTTGGAGCATTGTGATGACAAGGGCATGGAGCATTGTGATGAGAAGGCAATGGAGCATTCTAACAGGCGTCATGGAGCTTTGTGATGACAAGGGCATGGAGCATTGTGATTACAGGGGTCTTGGAGCATTGTGATGAAAAGAGCATGGATCATTCTTATGAAAAATACATGGAGCCTTGGCATGACAGGTTTCAAGGAGCATACAGACAACAAGTGTCAGGGAGCATTTTGATGACCAGTGTATTGAACACTGTGATGACAAAGGTCATGGACCATTGTGACGATAAGGACATGGAGTATTGTGATGACAAGCACATGGAGCTTGCTATGACAGGGGTCATGGAGCATTGCGATGACAAGTGCATTGAGAATTGTGATGACAAAGCATGTAACACTTTGATGAGAAGTGTCATGGAGCATAGTGATGCCAGGAACGTGGAGAATTGTGATGACAGTGACATGGAGCATTGTGATGACCAGGGCATGGAGCATTGTGATGGAAAGACCGTGGAGCATTGTGATGAGAAGACCATGGATAATTTTGATGACAAGCCTCATGGAGCACTGTAATGACAAGGGGTGTGGAGCATTGTGATGACAGGGGTCATGGAGCATTGTTATGACAGGGGTAATGGAGCATTGTGATGAGAAGTGCATGGAGCATTGGTCTGAAATATTTCATGGATTATTGTGATGAGAGTGGGCATGGAGCATTGTGATGACAAGGGCACGGAACACAGTGATACATGTGTCATGGAGGATTGTAATGACAAGGGCATGGAGCATTGTGATGAAAAGGGCATCGAGAAGTGTGATGACAAGTGTCATGGAGCTTTTTGATGACAACTGCATGGATCAATGTGATGAGAGGGTCCATGGAGCATTGTGGTGGCAATGGCATGGAGCATTGTGATGCCAAGGGTCATGGAGCTTTGTGATGAAAAAGGTCATGGAGCATTTTGATGACAAGGGTGTGGTGCATTGTGATGAGAAGGGCAGGGAGCATTGTGATGACAGGTTCATGGAGCAATTTGATGAAAAGGCTCATGGAACATTTTGATGACAATGGTTATGGAACATTGTGATGTCAGGGGTCATGGAGCATTTTGATGAAAACGGTCATGGAACATTTTGATGACAGGGGTTATGGAGCACTGTGATGTCAGGGGTCATCGAACATTGTGATGATAAGTGCATGTAGCATTGTGATGACAGGAGTCATGGAACACTGTGATGACAGCGGTGAGGGAGTACTGTGATGAATAGTGATGTAACATTGTGATATCAGTGGTGAGAGAGCATTTTGATGAGAAGTGCATGGAGCATTGTGATGACAAGGTATAAGGAGCATTGTGATGACAAGATTGTGGAGCACTGTGATGACAAGCGCATTGCACATTGTGATGACAAGGGTCATGGAGCATTGTGCTGACAAGCCCATGGAGCATTGTGATGACAAGGGTCATGGAGCATTGTGTTGAGAAAGGCATAGAGCATTGTGATGACATGGGTCAAAGAGCATTGTGATGAAAACTTCATGGAGCACTGTGGTTAAAATGTCATAGAGACTGTTGATGACGAAGGCATGGACCATTGTGATGACAAAGGTCATGAAGCATTGTGATGACTGGAGTCACGGAGCATTGTGATGATATGGTCATGGAGCATTGTGATGACAAGGGCATGGAGCATTGGCCTAATAAGTTTCATGGATTATTGCGATGACAGTTGGAATGGCGCACTGTGATGGCAAGGGAATGGAGAATTGTGATGACAAGGTCATGCAGTATTATGAAGACAGGTGTCAGGGAACATTGTGATGACATATGTATTGGCCCATTGTGATGACAGTGGCATGGAGCATTGTGCTGCCAAGTGTCATGGAGGATTATGATGACAAAGATAATGGAGCATTGTGATGACAATGGCTCGGAGTATTATGATGACAAGGGTCAGGGAGCATTGTGCCAACAAGTACATGGAGAATTGTGATGACAAGGGGCATGGAGCATTCTGATGACAATCTTGTGGAGTATTTTGATGACAATGGCATGGAGCATTGTGATGAAAATGGCATGGGACATTGTGATGAAAAAGGCATGGAGCCTTTTTGTGACAGGGTTCAAGGAGCATTCTGACGGGGAGCATTGTGATGACAAGTGTATTGAGCATTGTGATGACAAAGGTCATGGAGCATTGTGACAATAAGGGCATGGAGTATTGAGATGACAGGCGTCATGGAGAGTTGTGATGACAAGTGTTATGGAACATTGTGATCACAAGAGTTTGGAGCATTGTGATGACAGAGGTCATGGATCATTTTGATTTCAAGGAGCATGGAGCATTGTGATGACAAGGGCATGAAGCAATGTGATCCCAAGTTTCATGGAGGATCGTGATGACAATGGTAATGGAGTATTGTGATGACAAGTGCATGGAGTATTGTGATGACAAGAGCATATAACATTGTGATGAGAAGTGCCATGGAGCACTGTGATGACAAGGACGTGGAGAATTGTGAGGACAAGGGACATTGAGCTGCGAGATGACCAGGGCATGGAGCATTCTGATGGCAAAACCGTGGAGCATTGTGATGAGAAGACCTTGAGTAATTGTGATGACGAGCATCATGGAGCACTGTAATGAAAAGGGGCATGAAGCACTGTGATGACTGGTGTCAGGGAGCATTGAGATGACAGGGGTCATGGAGCATTGTGATAACAAGAGCATGTAATGTTGTGATGAGAAGTGTCATGTAGCATCGTGATGACAAGGATGAGGAGAATTGTGATGACAAGGGACATGGAGCATTGTGATAACTAGGACATGGTGCAATGTGATGACAGGGGTCATGGAGCATTATTATGACAAGGGCCATGGTGCATTCTCACATAAGATATCACTTACGAAGGGAATATAAACATGGCTACATATGAACTGAATTAGGAAACAGAAAAGAGTCTCAGATTTAGAAAACACTCTTCTGCTTGCTTAAGGGGAAAGGAGAGGTGGGGAGATGCACAAAACCAGAGTTTGATATTAGCACAGGTACCGTTCCATAATCCAAATACAGAATAGACAAGAACTACTCCTTCCGTAGTGAATGGGACTCAAAACCCCTATTTCCAGCAGAGGAATAGATCTCACTAGGAAGAATCTTAAAATCAGTGTATTTATATGTCTCTGTAAGGGAATCGATTTTGTCTAGACTGGCAAAAACAAGTCAGGGATAATCAGCTCAACCCCATTATAAAACTGAATTTGAAAAAAAAAACAAAATAAAAAAAAAGAGCGATATTCTTACACAATTCCTTCAAGGGCTCTGATGCAACCTGGAATGACAGTATCTACAACAACAGCTGGAAGACACATAAGGCTGAACACATGGGACTGAGGGGATGGGTGAGATTGGTGGCGAAAATGCAGTCCCTTTAAAGCCATAATGAGTGCCACACATTCGATGGGTGCCAACTCTCAAGGTTGAAGGTAATATTACTACAGCTATAATATGTACGGAAAACCTAGAGAGTGGACACACAGTGAATACGAAAGGTTTCTAAAACTCAACGAACAGTCCCTCTCCTGGTGCTCCGGTTTGACTTTCCAAAGGCTTTACTATCAATCTCCCAAATTGGAGAGACAGCCCCTTTAACTTCCTGGTTCCCACTGGTTGCCAATTTGGCTGAGGATGAAAGGGAAGAGAGAGGACCAATGAGAGAGTAGCTGTTAGGCATTTGGACGGGCACATGTCACTCTAATTTCCCGGTAGGAAGAATAATTTCCCAAAGTCACAACCACCCACTGGGAACCATTCCTGAACGAAAATTTTGGACGTGCGTTCAGCTCACAAAAAAACGATTTGAAAAATTGAGCTCATGGGCACAGCAATTCACAAACTGACAGATTAATAAAGGACAACTATCATCCAAAAATCTGTTGAGGGAAGGCAACGAGGCCAACTTGAAAGCGAGGCAGAATAGCAGGAAACAGATTTCAAGAGGTATTTAGGAATTGCCTGTAAAGCACAGGACGAGGGGCACAACTTCGACAAAGATGCACTTGCCCAAAAAGGGTGTATGTGTTTTCTCCTGAATATATTCAGGAGAAAACGCATACGCCCTTTTTGGCCAAGCAAGCAAGCGGGCAGTGCAAATCTGCACTACAAAGAAGTACCTCTTCACACCGGTCAAAAAGGACATCCACAACATGTGTAAAAACCAGAGGGCAAGACAAGACCTGGAGAACAGGAACCTTGTTATGCTGATGGGCGGGATGTAAATTGCCAACTGCCTCACTGGAGGAGTGCATTGTGTTCCCTAAAACAAGTAAACAACACAGCTACAGACCCAAGGGCATTTCCAGTCTACGGAATATACCTCGGGAAACCCTAAAATCAATATTGCAGAGCCACCACCGGATTAAGGGCTGCACTGCTTACAAGAACCTCAACATGGGTACAACTTAAGTATCCCAGTAATATAAAAATGGTTCAAAAAATTGTGCTACTTACGTACGATGGAATATCCCTCAGCCATGAAATCAAAGTCATAAGACCAGTAGCAGCAAAGTGAGTGGATTCAGGTACGATGATTCTAAGTGAAATAAGTCACACAGAAAAAGAAACTTATCATGAAATATCACTTATGAAGAACTTGTAAACATGGCTACACATGAACTGAGTTAGGAAAGAGAACAGAGTCTCACATTTAGAAAACAGTCTTATGCCTGCATCACGGGGAAAGAGAGGTGGGGAGATGCATAAAACCAGAGTTTGATATAAGAACAGCTTCCATTCCAGAAACCAATTATGGAATAGACAAGACTGTCACCTTCCAGTGAAAGTGACTCAAAACACCATATTTCCCACACAGGAATAGAACTCACTAGTAAGAATCTTGAAACCTATGTATTGATATGACTCCATAAGGGAATCAAGTGTGTCTAGACTGGCATAAACATGGCTGCGAGAATCAGCTCAAACACACTACAAAGAGGAATTTCAAAAACAAATAAAAAAAACAGGGATATCCTTTACAATTCCTTAAGGGTCTCTGATGAAACCTGGAATGCCCCTATCTACAATGACAGCTGTATGTGGCATAAGGCAGGACACTTGGGACTGAGAGCATTGGTGAGATTGGGTGAGCAAATGCAGACACTGTAAAGCAATAATGCAAGTCCCCCATTCCATGGGTCCCAACTCTCCTGGTTGAAGGGAATATTACTAAAGCTATAACATGTACGGGAAACCTAGAGAATGAACACACTGTGAATACGAAAGGTTTCTAAAACTCAACGAGTAGTCCCTCTCCTGCTGCTCCGGTTTGACTTTCCAACTGCTTTACTATCAATCTCCCAACTTGGAGAGACAGCCCCTTTAACCTCCTGGTTCGCACACGTTGCCAATTTGGCAGAGAATGAAAGGGAAGAGGAAGAACCAATGAGAGAGTAGCTCTTAGGCATTTGGAAGGGCACATGTCACTCTAATTTCCCGGCAGGAAGAAGAATTAACCAAAGTCTCAGCCACCCACCGGGAAACAGTATATGTCCTGAACCAATATTTTGGACTTGCATTCAGCTCACAAAATACGAGTAGTAAAATGGAGCTCAGGGGCACAGAAATTCATAAACTGGCAGAGTAATAAAGGACAACTATCATCAAAAAGTCTACTGAGGGAAGACAACGAGGCCAACTTGAATGCGAGGCAGAATAGCAGGAAACAGATTTAAAGAGGTACGTAGGAATCGCCTGTAAAGCACAGGAAGAGGGGCACAACTTCGAGAATGATGCACTTGGCCAAAAAATGCGTATGCATTTTCTCTTGAATATATTCAGGAGAAAACGCGTACGCCCTTTTTGGCTAAGCAAGCAAGCGGGCACTGCAAATCTGCACTACAAAGCAGTATGTCTTCACACCGGTTAAAAGGGACATCCAAAAATGTGTAAAAACCAGAAAGGCAAGACAGGCCCTGGAGAACAGGGAGCCTTGTTATGCTGATGGGTGGGATGTAAATTGCCAACTGCCTCACTGGAGGAGTGCATTGTGTTCCCTAAAACAAGTAAACAACAGAGCTATAGAGCCAAGGACATTTCCAGTCTACGGAATATACCTTGGGGAAACTGAAAATCAATATTTCACAGCCATCCCCAAATTCAGGGCTGCACTGCTTACAAGAACCTCAACTTGGGTACACCTTAAATATCCCAGGAAATATAAAATTGGTTCAAAAAATTGTGGTACTTACGTACTATGGAATATCCCTCAGCCATGAAATCAATGTCATAACACCAGTAGCAGCAAAGTGAGTGGATTCACGTATGATGATTCTAAGTGAAATAAATCACACAGAAAAAGAAACTTATCATAAGATATCACTTATGAAGATCCTGTAAACATGGTATACATGAACTGGGTTAGGATGGAGAACAGAGTCTCACATCGAGAAAACACTCTTATGCCTGCTTAAGGGGGAAGGAGATGTGGGGTGATGCATAAAAGCAAAGTTTGATATAAGCCCAGGTACCGTTCCAAAAACCAAATATGGATTGGACAATACCTACACCTTTGTCAGTGAAAGGGACTCAAAAACCCATATTTCCCGCAGAGGAATAGATCTCACTAGTAAGAATCTTAAAACCTATGTATTGATATGTCTCTGTAAGGGAATCAAGTGCTTCTAGACTGGCATAAACATGGCTGCGAGAATCTGCTTAAACACACAATAGAAAGGAATTTCAAAAAGAAATTAAAAGACAAGGAAATACTTTACAATTCCTTCAGGGTCTAGGATGAAACCTGGCATGACCCTATCTACAATGACAGCAGGATGTGGCATAATGCTGGACACTTGGGACTGAGAGGATTGTTGAGATTGGGTGAGCAAACGCAGACCCTTTAAAGCAATAATGCATGGCCCCCATTCGATGGTTCACAACTCTCCAGTTTGAAGGGAATATCACTACATCTATAACATGTACGGGAAACCTAGAGAATGGACACACTGTGAATACGAAAGGTTTCAAAAACTCAACGAATTGTCCCTCTCCTTGTGCTCCGGTTTGACTTTCCAACGGCTTTACTATCAATCTCCCAACTTGGAGAGACAGCCCCTTTAACCTCCTTGTTCGCACAGGTTGCCAATTTGTCAGAGGATGTAAGGGAAGAGGGAGCACTAAGGAGAGACTAGCTGTTAGGCATTTGGACGGGCACATTTCACTCTAATTTCCCGGCAGGAAGAATAATTAACCAAAGTCTCAGCCACCTACCAGGGACAAGTATAGGTCGTGAACCAAAATTTTGGACTTGCGTTCTGCTCACAAAAAACGAGTTGAAAAATGGAGCTCAGGGGCACAGCAATTCACAAAACGGCAGAGTAATAAAGGACAACTATCTTGCTAAAATCTGTTGAGGGAAGGGAACGAGGCGGACTTAAAGTGAGTCAGAATAGCAGGAAACAGATTTCAAGAGGTGTACGTTGGAATCGCCTTTAAAGCACAGGAAGAGGGGCACAACTTCGACAATGACGCACTTGGCCAAAAAGGGTATATGCGTTTTAACCAGAAAATAATCAGGAGAAAACGCATACAACCTTTTTGGCCAAGAAAGCAAGCGGGCAATGCAAATTTGCACTACAAAGAAGTATCACTTCCCACCGGTCAAAAGGGACATCCACAAAATGTGTAAAAACCAGAAAGGCAAGACAGACCCTGGAGAGCAGGGAGCCTTGTTATGCTGATGGGCGGTATGTAAATAGCCAACTGCCTCACTGGAGTAGTGCATTGTGTTCACTAAAACAAGTAAACAACTGAGCTACAGAGCCAAGTGCACTTCCAGTCTAGGGAATATACCTTTGGAGAACTGAAAATCAATAAGGCAGAGCCACCCCCAAATTTAAGGCTGCACTGCTTACAAGAACCTCAACTTGGGTACACCTTAAATATCCCAGGAAATATAAAAATGGTTCAAAAAATTGTGGTACTTTCGTACGATGGTATATCCCTCAGCCATGAAATCAATGTCATAAGACCAGGAGCAGCAAAGTGAGTGGATTCAGGTACGATGATTCTAAGTGAAATAAGTCACACAGAAAAAGAAACTTATCATAAGATATCACTTATGAAGATCCTGTAAACATGGCTACACATGAACTGAGTTAGGAAAGAGAACAGAGTCTCACATTTAGAAAACACTCTTATGCCTGTTTAAGGGGGAAGGAGAGGTGGGGTGATGCATAAAACCAGAGTTTGATATAAGCACAGGTACCGTTTCTAAAACCTACCGTGGATTAGACAAGACCAACACCTTCCTCAGTGAAAGGGACTCAAAACCCCATATTTCCCGCAGAGGAATAGATCTGACTAGTAAGAATCTTACAACCTATGTATTGATATGTCTCCGTAAGGTAATCAAGTTTGTCTAGACTGGCATAAACATGGCAGCGAGAATCAGATCAAACTCACTATAAAAAGGAATTTCAAAAACAAAACCAAAAAACAGGGAAATTCATTCCAATTCCTTCAGGGTATCTGATGAAACCTGGAATGACCCTATCTACATTGACAGCTGGATGTGGCATAAGGCTGGACACCTGGGGCTGAGAATATTGGTGAGATTGGGTGAGCATATGCAGACCGTTTAAAGCAATAATGCATGGCCCCCATTCCATGGGACCCAATTTCCAGGTTGAAGGGAATATTACTATAGCTATAACATGTACAGGAAACCTAGAGTATAGTCACACTGTGAATACAAAAGGTTTTTAACACACAACGAATAATCCCTCTCCTGGTGCTCAGGTATGACATTCCAACAGCTTTACTATCAAACTGCCAACTTGGAGAGACAGCCCCTTTAAACTCCTGGTTCGCACAGGTTGCCAATTTGGTAGAGGACGGAAGGGAAGAGGGAGAACCAATGAGAGAGTAGCTGTTAGGCATTTGGACGGGCACATGTCACTCTAATTTCCCGGCAGGGTGATGTATTAACCAGAGTCTCAGCCACTCACCGGGAACCAGTATAGGTTCTGAACCAAAATTAGGGACTTGCGTATAGCTCACCAAAAACGAGTTAAAAAATGGAGCTCAGGGGCACAGCAATACACAAACTGGCAGTGTAATAAAGAACAACTATCCTCCAAAAATCTGTTGAGGGAAGGGAACGAGGCGGACTTGAAAGCGAGGCAGAATAGCATGAAACAGATTTCAAGAGGTAAGATGGAATCGCGTTTAAAGCACAGGAAGAGGGGCACAACTTCGACAATGACGCACTTGTACAAAAGCGTCGTATGCGTTTTATCCTGAATATATTCAGGAAAAAACGCATACGCCCTTTTTGGCCAAGCAAGCAAACAAGAAGGCAATGCAAATCTGCACTACAAAGAAGTATCACTTCCCACCCGTCAAAAGGCATCCACAAAATGTGTAAAAATCAGAAAGGCAAGACAGGCCCTGGAGAACAGGGAACCTTTTTATGCTGATGGGCGGGATGTAAATTGCCAACTGCCTCACTGGAGGAGTGTATTGTGTTCCCTAAAACATGTAAACAACAGAGCTACAGAGCCAAGGGCACTTACAGTCTAGGGAATATAACTTGGGAAAAGTGAAAATCAATCAGACAGAGCCACTCCCAAATTTAGGGCTGCACTGCTTACAAGACCCTTAACTTGGGTACACCTTAAATATCCCAAGAAATATAAAAATGGTTCAAAAAATTGTGGTAGTTACGTACGATGGAGTATCCCTCAGCCATGAAATCAATGTCATAACACCAGGAGCAGCAAAGTGAGTGGATTCAGGTACGATGATTCTAAGTGAAATAAGTCACACTGGAAAAGAAACTTATCATAAGATATCACTTATGAAGATCCTGTAAACATGACTACACATGAACTGAATTAGGAAAGAGAACAGAGTCTCACATGTAGAAAATTATCTTATGCCTGTTTAACCGGGAAGGAAAGGTGGGGTGATGCATAAAACCAGAGTTTGATATAACCACTGGTACCGTTTCTAAAACCAACTGTGGAATAGAAAAGACCTACACTTTCCTCAGTGAAAGGACTCAAAACCCCATATTTCCTGCAGAGTAATAGATCTCTCTAGTAAGAATCTTGAAACCTATGTATTGATATGTCTCCGTAAGGGAATCAAGTGTGTCTCTACTGGCTTAACATGGCAGCTAGAATCAGTTCAAACATACTATAAAAAGGAATTTCAAAAACAAAACCAAAAAACAGGGAAATTCGTTACATTTCCTTCAGGGTATCTGATGAAACCTGGAATGACCCTATCTACAATGACAGCTGGATGTGGCATAAGGCTAGACACTTGGGGCTGAGAGGATTGGTGAGATTGTGTGAGCAAATGCAGACCCTTCAAAGGAATAATGCATGGCCCCCATTCCATGGGTCCCAACTCTCCAGGTTAAAGGGAATATTACTACAGCTATAACATGTACGGGAAACCTAGAGAATAGACACTCTGTGAATACAAAAGGATTCTAAAACTCAACGGATAGTCCCTCTCCTGGTGCTCCGGATTGACTTTCCAACTGCTTTACTATCAATCTCCCAACATGGAGAGACAGCCGCTTTAAACCCCTGGTTCGCAGAGGTTGCCAATTTGGCAGAGGATGGAAGGGAAGAGGGAGAACCAATGAGAGAGTAGCTGTTAGGCATTTGGACGGGCAAATATCACTCTAATTTCCCGGCAGAAAGAAGAATTAACCAAAGTCTCAGCCACCCACCGGGAACCAGTATAGGTCCTGAACCAAAATTTTGGACTTGTGTACAGCTCACAAAAAACGAGTTGAAAAATGGAGCTGAGGGGCACAGCAATTCACAACTGGCAGAGTAATAATGGACAACTATCATCCTAAAATCTGTTGAGGGAAGGGAACCAGGCGGACTTGAAAGAGAGGCAGAATAGCAGTAAACAGATTTCAAGAGGTACGTTGGAATCGCCTTTAAAGCACAGGAAGAGGGGCACAACTTCGACAATGACGCACTTGGCCAAAAAGGGCGTATGCGTTTTCTCTTGAATATATTCAGGAGAAAACGCATACGCCCTTTTTGGCCAAGCAAGCAATCAGGCAATGCAAATCTGCACTACAAAGAAGTATCACTTCAAACCAGTAAAAAGGGACTTCCACAAAATGTGTAAAAACCAGAAAGGCAAGACACGCCCTGGAGAACAGGGAACATTTTATGCTGATGGGCGGGGTGTAAACTGCCAACTGCCTCACTGGAGGCGTGCATTGTGTTCCCTAAAACAAGTAAACAACAGAGCTACAGTGCCAAGGGGACTTCCAGTCTAGGGAATATACCTTGGGAAACCTGATAATCAATAAGACAGAGCCACACCCAAATTTAGGGCTGCACTGCTTTCAAGAACCTCAACTTGGGTACACCTTTAATATCCCAGGATATATAAAAATGGTTCAAAAAACTGTGGTATTTATGTCCGATGGAATATCCCTCAGCCATGAAATCAATGTCATAAGACCAGGAGCAGCAAAGTGAGTGGATTCAGGTACGATGATTCTAAGTGAAATAAGTCACACAGAAAAAGAAACTTATCCTAAGATATCACTTATGAAGATTCTGTAAATATGGCGACACATGAACTGAGTTAGGAAAGAGAACTGAGTCTCACATTTAGAAAACACTCTTATGCCTGCTGAAGGGGAAAGGAGAGGTGGGGTGATGCATAAAACCAGAGTTTGATATAAGCACAGGTACCATTTCTAAAACCAACTGTGGAATAGACAAGACCTACACTTTCCTCAGTGAAAGGGACTCAAAACCCCATATTTCACGCAGAGGAATAGATCTGACTAGTAAGAATCTTAAAACCTATGTATTGATATGTCTCTGTAAGGGAATCAAGTGTGTCTAGACTGGCATAAACATGGCAGCGAGAATCAGCTCAAACCCACTATAAAAGGAATTTCAAAAACAAAACCAAAAAACAGGGAAATTCATTCCAATTCTTTCAGGGTATCTGATGAAACCTGGAATGACCCTATCTACAATGACAGCTGCATGTGGCATAAGGCTGGACACTTGGGACTGAGTGGATTGTTGAGGTTGGGTGAGCAAATGCAGACACTTTAAAGCAAAAATGCATGTCCCCCATTCCATGGGTCCCAACTCTCCATGTTGAAGGGAATATTACTACAACTATAACATCTACGGGAAACCTAGAGAAAGGACAGAGTGTGAATACAAAAGGTTTCTAAAACTCAACGAGTAGTCCCTATCCTGGTGCTCCGGTTTGACTTTCCAACTGCTTTACTATCAATCTTCCACATTGGAGAGACAACCCCTTTAACCTCCTGGTTCGCACAGTTTGCCAATTTGGCAGAGGATGGAAGGGAAAAGGGTGAAACAATGAAAGAGTAGCTGTTAGGCATTTGGACGGGCACATGTCACTCTAATTTCCAGGCAGGAAGAAGAATTTACCAGAAACTCAGCCACCCACCGGGAACCAGTATAGGTCCTGAACCAAAATTTTGGAGTTGCGTACAGCTCACAAAAAACGAGTTGAAAAATGGAGCTCAGGGGCACAGCAATTCACAAACTGGCAGAGTAATAAAGGACAACTATCGTCCAAAAATCTGTTGAGGGAATGCAGCGAGGCGGACTTGAAAGCGAGGCAGAATAGCAGGAAACAGATTTCAAGAGGTACGTTGGAATCGCCTTTAAAGCACAGGAAGAGGGTCACAACTTCGACAATGACGCACTTGGCCAAAAATGGCGTATGCGTTTTCTCCTGAGTATATTCAGGAGAAAACGCATACGCCCTTTTTGGCCAAGCAAGCAAGAGGGCAATGCAAATCTGCACTACAAAGAAGTATCACTTCCCACCTTTCAAAAGGGATATCCACAAAATGTGTAAAAACCGGAAAGGCAAGACAGGCCCTGGAGAACAAGGAGCCTTGTTATGCTGATGGGCGGGATGTAAATTGCCAACTGCCTCACTGGAGGAGTGAATTGCGTTCCCTAAAACAAGTAAACAACAGAGCTACAGAGCCAAGGGCACATCCTGTCTAGGGAATATACATTGGGAAAACTGAAAATCAATAAGACAGAGCCACCCCCAAATTTAGGGCAGCACTGCTTACAAGAACCTAAACTTGGGTACACCTTAAATATCCCAGGAAATATAAAAACGGTTCAAAAAACTGTGGTACTTATGTACGATGGAATATCCCTCATCCATGAAATCAATGTCATAAGACCAGGAGCAGCAAAGTGAGTGGATTCAGGTACGATGATTCTAAGTGAAATAAGTCACACAGAAAAAGAAACTTATCATAAGATACCACTTATGAAGATCCTGTAAACATGGCTACACATGAACTGAGTTAGGAAAGAGAACAGAGTCTCACATTTAGAAAACACTCTTATGCCTGTTTAAGGGGGAAGGAGAGGTGGGGTGATGCATAAAACCAGAGTTTGATATAAGCACAGGTACCGTTTCTAAAACCTACCGTGGATTAGACAAGACGAACACCTTCCTCAGTGAAAGGGACTCAAAACCCCATATTTCCCGCAGAGGAATAGATCTGACTAGTAAGAATCTTACAACCTATGTATTGATATGTCTCCGTAAGGTAATCAAGTTTGTCTAGACTGGCATAAACATGGCAGCGAGAATCAGATCAAACTCACTATAAAAAGGAATTTCAAAAACAAAGCCAAAAAACAGGGAAATTCATTCCAATTCCTTCAGGGTATCTGATGAAATTTGGAATGACCCTATGTACATTGACAGCTGGATGTGGCATAAGGCTGGACACCTGGGGATGAGAATATTGGTGAGATTGGGTGAGCAAATGCAGACCGTTTAAAGCAATAATGCATGGCCCCCATTCCATGGGACCCAATTTCCAGGTTGAAGGGAATATTACTATAGCTATAACATGTACAGGAAACCTAGAGTATAGACACACTGTGAATACAAAAGGTTTCTAACACACAACGAATAGTCCCTCTCCTGGTGCTCGGTATGACATTCCAACTGCTTTACTATCAAACTGCCAACTTGGGGAGACAGCCCCTTTAAACTCCTGGTTCGCACAGGTTGCCAATTTGGCAGAGGACGGAAGGGAAGAGGGAGAACCAATGAGAGAGTAGCTGTTAGGCATTTGGACGGGCACATGTCACTCTAATTTCCCGGCAGGAAGAAGAATTAACCAGAGTCTCAGCCACCCACCGGGAACCAGTATAGGTCCTGAACCAAAATTTTGGACTTGCGTACAGTTCACAAAAAACGAGTTGGAAAATGGAGCTCAGGGCCCCAGCAATTCACAAACTGGCAGAGTAATAAAGGACAACTATCGTCCAAAAATCTGTTGAGGGAAGGCAACGAGGCAGACTTGAAAGCCAGGCAGAATAGCAGGAAACAGATTTCAAGAGGTACGTTGGAATCGCCTTTAAAGCACAGGAAGAGGGGCACAACTTCGACAATGACGCAGTTGGCCATAAATGGCGTATGCGTTTTCTCCTGAGTATATTCAGGAGAAAACGCATACGCCCTTTTTGGCCGAACAAGCAAGCGGGCAATGCAAATCTGCACTACAAAGAAGTATCACTTCCCACCGGTCAAAAGGGACATCCACAAAATGTGTAAAAACCAGAAAGGCAAGACAGGCACTGGAGAACAGGGAGCCTTATTATGCTGATGGGCGGGATGTAAATTGCCAACTGCCTCACTGGAGGAGTGCATTGCGTTCCCTAAAAGAAGTAAACAACAGAGCTACAGAGCCAAGGGCACTTCCAGTCTAGGGAATATACATTGGGAAAACTGAAAATCAATAAGACAGAGCCACCCCAAATTTAGGGCTGCACTGCTTTACAAGAACCTCAACTTGGGTACACCTTAAATATCCCAGGAAATATAAAAATGGTTCAAAAAACTGTGGTATTTATGTCCGATGGAATATCCCTCAGCCATGAAATCAATGTCATAAGACCAGGAGCAGCAAGGTGAGTGGATTCAGGTACGATGATTCTAAGTGAAATAAGTCACACAGAAAAAGAAACTTATCATAAGATATGACTTATGAAGATCCTGTAAACATGGCTACACATGAACTGAGTTAGGAAAGAGAACAGAGTCTCACATTTAGAAAACACTCTTATGCCTGCTTAAGGGGAAAGGAGAGGTGGGGTGATGCATAAAACCAGAGTTTGATATAAGCTCAGGTACCATTTCCAAAACCAACTGTGGAATAGACAAGACCTACACCTTCCTCAGTGAAAGGGACTCAAAACCCCATATTTCCCACAGAGGAATAGATCAGACTATTAAGAATCTTAAAACCTATGTATTGATATGTCTCTGTAAGGGAATCAAGTGTGTCTAGACTGGCATAAACATGGCAGAGAGAATCAGCTCAAACCCACTATAAAAATGAATTTCAAAAACAAAACCAAAAAACAGGGAAATTCTTTTCATTTCCTTCAGGGTCTCTGATGAAACCTGGAAATAGCCTGTCTACAATGACAGCTGAATGTGGCATAAGGCTGGACACTTGGGACTGAGAGGACTGGTGAGATTGGGTGAGCAAATGCAGACCCTTTAAAGCAAAAATGCATGGCCCCCATTCCATGGGTCCCAACTCTCCATGTTGAAGGGAATATTACTACAGCTATAACATGTACGGGAACCCTAGAGAATGGACACACTGTGAATACAAAAGGTTTCTAAAACTCAACGAGTAGTCCCTCTCCTGGTGCTCCGGTTTGACTTTCCAACAGCTTTACTATCAATCTCCCAACTTGGAGAGAGAGCCCCTTTAACCTCATGGTTCGCACAGGTTGCCAATTTGGCAGAGGATGGAAGCGAAGAGGGAGAACCAATGAGAGAGTTACTGTTAGGCATTTGGACGGGCACATGTCACTCAAATTTCCCGGCAGGAAGAAGAATTAACCAGAGTCTCAGCCACCCACCGGGAACCAGTATAGGTCCTGAAGCAAAATTTTGGACATGCGTACAGCTCACAAAAAACGAGTTGGAAAATGGAGCTCAGGGCCCCAGCAATTCACAAACTGGCAGAGTAATAAAGGACAACTATCGTCCAAAAATCTGTTGAGGGAAGGCAACGAGGCAGACTTGAAAGCCAGGCACAGTAGCAGGAAACAGATTTCAAGAGGTACGTTGGAATCGCCTTTAAAGCACAGGAAGAGGGGCACAACTTCGACAATGACGCAGTTGGCCAAAAAGAGCGTATGCGTTTTCTCCTGAATATATTCAGGAGAAAACGCATACGCCCTTTTTGGCCGAACAAGCAAGCGGGCCATGCAAATCTGCACTACAAAGAAGTATCACTTCCCACCGGTCAAAAGGGACATCCACAAAATGTGTAAAAACCAGAAAGGCAAGACAGGCCCTGGAGAACATGGAGCCTTGTTATGCTGATGGGCGGGATGTAAATTGCCAACTGCCTCACTGGAGGAGTGCATTGCGTTCCCTAAAACAAGTAAACAACAGAGCTACAGAGCCAAGGACACTTCCAGTCTAGGGAATATACATTGGGAAAACTGAAAATCAATAAGACAGAGCCACCCCCAAATTTAGGGCTGCACTGCTTGCAAGAACCTCAACTTGGGTACACCTTAAATATCCCAGGAAATATAAAAATGGTTCAAAAAACTGTGGTATTTATGTCCGATGGAATATCCCTCAGCCATGAAATCAATGTCATAAGACCAGGAGCAGCAAAGTGAGTGGATTCAGGTACGATGATTCTAAGTGAAATAAGTCACACAGAAAAAGAAACTTATCATAAGATATCACTTATGAAGATCCTGTAAACATGGCTACACATGAACTGAGTTAGGAAAGAGAACAGAGTCTCACATTTAGAAAACACTCTTATGCTTGCTTAAGGGGAAAGGAGAGGTAGGGTGATGCATAAAACCAGAGTTTGATATAAGCACAGGTACCATTTCCAAAACCAACTGTGGAATAGACAAGACCTACACATTCCTCAGTGAAAGGGACTCAAAACCCCATATTTCACGCAGAGGAATAGATCTGACTAGTAAGAATCTTAAAACCTATGTATTGATATGTCTCTGTAAGTGAATCAAGTGTGTCTACACTGGCATAAACATGGCAGAGAGAATCAGCTCTAACCCAGTATAAAAAGGAATTTCAAAAACAAAACCAAAAAACAGGAAATTCTTTACATTTCCTTCAGGGTCTCTGATGAAACCTGGAAAAACCCTGTCTACAATGACAGCTGGATGTGGCATAAGGCTGGACACTTGGGACTGAGAGGATTGGTGAGATTGGGTGAGCAAATGCAGACCATTTAAAGCAAAAATGCATGGCCCCCATTCCATGGGTCCCAACTCTCCATGTTGAAGGGATAATTACTACAGCTATAACATGTACGGGAAACCTAGAGAATGGACACACTGTGAATACAAAAGTTTTCTAAAACTCAACGAGTAGTCCCTCTCCTGGTGCTCCGGTTTGACTTTCCAACTGCTTTACTATCAATCTCCCAACTTGGAGAGACAGCCCCTTTAACCTCCTGGTTCGCACAGGTTGCCAATTTGGCAGAGGATGGAAGGGAAGAGGGAGAACCAATGAGAGAGTTACTGTTAGGCATTTGGACGGGCACATGTCACACTAATTTCCCGGCAGGAAGATGAATTAACCAGAGTCTCAGCCACCCACCGGGAACCAGTATAGGTCCTGAACCAAAATTTTGCACTTGCGTACAGCTCACAAAAAACGAGTTGGAAAATGGAGCTCAGGGGCACAGCAATTCACAAACTGGCCGAGTAATAAAGGACAACTATCGTCCAAAAATCTGTTGAGGGAAGGCAACGAGGCAGACTTGAAAGCCAGGCAGAATAGCAGGAAATAGATTTCAAGAGGTACGTTGGAATCGCCTTTAAAGCACAGGAAGAGGGGCACAACTTCGACAATGACGCACTTGGCCAAAAAGGGGGTATGCGTTTTCTCCTGAATATATTCAGGAGAAAACGCATACGCCCTTTTTGGCCAAACAAGCAAGCGGGCAATGCAAATCTGCACTACAAAGAAGTATCACTTCCCACCGGTCAAAAGGGACATCCACAAAATGTGTAAAAACCAGAAAGGCAAGACAGGCCCTGGAGAACAGGGAGCCTTGTTATGCTGATGGGCGGGATGTAAATTGCCAACTGCCTCACTGGAGGAGTGCATTGCGTTCCCTAAACAAGTAAACAACAGAGCTACTGAGCCAAGGGCACTTCCAGTCTAGGGAATATATATTGGGAAAACTGAAAATCAATAAGACAGAGCCACCCACAAATTTAGGGCTGCACTGCTTACAAGAACCTCAACTTGGGTACACCTTAAATATCCCAGGAAATATAAAAATGGTTCAAAAAACTGTGGTATTTATGTCCGATGGAATATCCCTCAGCCATGAAATCAATGTCATAAGACCAGGAGCAGCAAAGTGAGTGGATTCAGGTACGATGATTCTAAGTGAAATAAGTCACACAGAAAAAGAAACTTATCATAAGATATGACTTATGAAGATCCTGTAAACATGGCTACACATGAACTGAGTTAGGAAAGAGAACAGAGTCTCACATTTAGAAAACACTCTTATGCCTGCTTAAGGGGAAAGGAGAGGTGGGGTGATGCATAAAACCAGAGTTTGATATAAGCACAGGTACCATTTCCAAAACCAACTGTGGAATAGACAAGACCTACACCTTCCTCAGTGAAAGGGACTCAAAACCCCATATTTCCCACAGAGGAATAGATCAGACTAGTAAGAATCTTAAAACCTATGTATTGATATGTCTCTGTAAGGGAATCAAGTGTGTCTAGACTGGCATAAACATGGCAGAGAGAATCAACTCAAACCCACTATAAAAAGGAATTTCAAAAAAAAACCAAAACCAAAAAACAGGGAAATTCTTTACATTTCCTTCAGGGTCTCTGATGAAACCTGGAAAAACCCTGTCTACAATGACAGCTGGATGTGGCATAATGCTGGACACTTGGGACTGAGAGGATTGGTGAGATTGGGTGAGCAAATGCAGACCCTTTAAAGCAAAAATGCATGGCCCCCATTCCATGGGTCCCAATTCTCCATGTTGAAGGGAATATTACTACAGCTATAACATGTACGGGAAACCTAGAGAATGGACACACTGTGAATACAAAAGGTTTCTAAAACTCAACGAGTAGTCCCTCGCCTGGTGCTCCGGTTTGACTTTCCAACTGCTTTACTATCAATCTCCCAACTTGGAGAGACAGCCCCTTTAACCTCCTGGTTCGCACAGGTTGCCAATTTGGCAGAGGATGGAAGGGAAGAGGGAGAACCAATGAGAGAGTTACTGTTAGGCATTTGGACGGGCACATGTCACTCTAATTTCCCGGCAGGAAGAAGAATTAACCAGAGTCTCAGCCACCCACCGGGAACCAGTATAGGTCCTGAACCAAAATTTTGCACTTGCGTACAGCTCACAAAAAACGAGTTGGAAAATGGAGCTCAGGGCCACAGCAATTCACAAACTGGCCGAGTAATAAAGGACAACTATCGTCCAAAAATCTGTTGAGGGAAGGCAACGAGGCAGACTTGAAAGCCAGACACAGTAGCAGGAAACAGATTTCAAGAGGTACGTTGGAATCGCCTTTAAAGCACAGGAAGAGGGGCACAACTTCGACAATGACGCACTTGGCCAAAAAGGGCGTATGCGTTTTCTCCTGAATATATTCAGGAGAAAACGCATACGCCCTTTTTGGCCGAACAAGCAAGCGGGCCATGCAAATCTGCACTACAAAGAAGTATCACTTCCCAACGGTCAAAACGGACATCAACAAAATGTGTAAAAACCAGAAAGGCAAGACAGGCCCTGGAGAACAAGGAGCCTTGTTATGCTGATTGGCGGGATGTAAATTGCCAACTGCCTCACTGGAGGAGTGCATTGAGTTCCCTAAAACAAGTAAACAACAGAGCTACAGAGACAAGGACACTTCCAGTCTAGGGAATATACATTGGGAAAACTGAAAATAAATAAGACACAGCCACCCCTAAATTTAGGGCTGCACTGCTTACAAGAACCTCAACTTGGGAACACCTTAAATATCCCAGGAAATATAAAAATGGTTCAAAAAACTGTGGTATTTATGTCCGATGGAATATCCCTCAGCCATGAAATCAATGTCATAAGACCAGGAGCAGCAAAGTGAGTGGATTCAGGTACGATGATTCTAAGTGAAATAAGTCACACAGAAAAAGAAACTTATCATAAGATATCTCTTATGAAGATCCTGTAGAAATGGCTACACATGAACTGAGTTAGGAAAGGGAACAGAGTCTCACATTTAGAAAACACTCTTATGCCTGCTGAAGGGGAAAGGAGAGGTGGGGTGATGCATAAAACCAGAGTTTGATATAAGCACAGGTACCATTTCCAAAACCAACTGTGGAATAGACAAGACCTACACCTTCCTCAGTGAAAGGGACTCAAAACCCCATATTTCCCACAGAGAAATAGATCTGACTAGTAAGAATCTTAAAACCTATGTATTGATATGTCTCTGTAAGGGAATCAAGTGTGTCTAGACTGGCATAAACATGGCAGAGAGAATCAGCTGAAACCCACTATAAAAAGGAATTTCAAAAACAAAACCAAAAAACAGGGAAATTCTTTACATTTCCTTCAGGGTCTCTGATGAAACCTGGAAATAGCCTGTCTACAATGACAGCTGGATGTGGCATAAGGCTGGACACTTGGGACTGAGAGGATTGGTGAGATTGGGTGAGCAAATGCAGACCCTTTAAAGCAAAAATGCATGGCCCCCATTCCATGGGTCCCAACTCTCCATGTTGAAGGGAATATTACTACAGCTATAACATGTACGGGAACCCTAGAGAATGGACACACTGTGAATACAAAAGGTTTCTAAAACTCAACGAGTAGTCCCTCTCCTGGTGCTCCGGTTTGACTTTCCAACTGCTTTACTATCAATCTCCCAACTTGGAGAGACAGCCCCTTTAACCTCCTGGTTCGCACAGGTTGCCAATTTGGCAGAGGATGGAAGCGAAGAGGGAGAACCAATGAGAGAGTTACTGTTAGGCATTTGGACGGGCACATGTCACTCTAATTTCCCGGCAGGAAGAAGAATTAACCAGAGTCTCAACCACCCACCGGGAACCAGTATAGGTCCTGAACCAAAATTTTGGACATGCGTACAGCTCACAAAAAACGAGTTGGAAAATGGAGCTCAGGGCCCCAGCAATTCACAAACTGGCAGAGTAATAAAGGACAACTATCGTCCAAAAATCTGTTGAGGGAAGGCAACGAGGCAGACTTGAAAGCCAGGCAGAATAGCAGGAAACAGATTTCAAGAGGTACGTTGGAATCGCCTTTAAAGCACAGGAAGAGAGGCACAACTTCGACAATGACGCAGTCGGCCAAAAAGAGTGTATGCATTTTCTCCTGAATATATACAGGAGAAAACACATACGCCCTTTTTGGCCGAACAAGCAAGCGGGCAATGCAAATCTGCACTACAAAGAAGTATCACTTGCCACCAGTCAAAAGGGACATCCACAAAATGTGTAAAAACCAGAAAGGCAAGACAGGCCCTGGAGAACAGGGAGCCTTGTTATGCTGATGGGCGGGATGTAAATTGCCAACTGCCTCACTGGAGGAGTGCATTGCGTTCCCTAAAACAAGTAAACAACAGAGCTACAGAGCCAAGGACACTTCCAGTCTAGGGAATATACATAGGGAAAACTCAAAATCAATAAGACAGAGCCACCCCCAAATTTAGGGCTGCACTGCTTACAAGAACCTCAAGTTGGGTACACCTTAAATATCCCAGGAAATATAAAAATGGTTCAAAAAACTGTGGTATTTATGTCCGATAGAATATCCCTCAGCCATGAAATCAGTGTCATAAGACCAGGAGCAGCAAAGTGAGTGGATTCAGGTACGATGATTCTAAGTGAAATAAGTCACACAGAAAAAGAAACTTATCATAAGATATGAGTTATGAAGATCCTGTAAACATGGCTACACATGAACTGAGTTAGGAAAGAGAACAGAGTCTCACATTTAGAAAACACTCTTATGCTTGCTTAAGGGGAAAGGAGAGGTGGGGTGATGCATAAAACCAGAGTTTGATATAAGCACAGGTACCATTTCCAAAACCAACTGTGGAATAGACAAGACCTACAACTTCCTCAGTGAAAGGGACTCAAAACCCCATATTTCACGCAGAGGAATAGATCTGACTAGTAAGAATCTTAAAACCTATGTATTGATATGTCTCTGTAAGGGAATCAAGTGTGTCTAGACTGGCATAAACATGGCAGAGAGAATCAGCTCTAACCCACTATAAAAAGGAATTTCAAAAACAAAACCAAAAAACAGGAAATTCTTTACTTTTCCTTCAGGGTCTCTGATGAAACCTGGAAAAACCCTGTCTACAATGACAGCTGGATGTGGCATAAGGCTGGACACTTGGGACTGAGAGGATTGGTGAGATTGGGTGAGCAAATGCAGACCATTTAAAGCAAAAATGCATGGCCCCCATTCCATGGGTCCCAACTCTCCATGTTGAAGGGATAATTACTACAGCTATAACATATACGGGAAACCTAGAGAATGGACACACAGTGAATACAAAAGGTTTCTAAAACTCAACGAGTAGTCCCTCTCCTGGTGCTCCGGTTTGACTTTCCAACTGCTTTACTATCAATCTCCCAACTTGGAGAGACAGCCCCTTTAACCTCCTGGTTCGCACAGGTTGCCAATTTGGCAGAGGATGGAAGGGAAGAGGGAGAACCAATGAGAGAGTTACTGTTAGGCATTTGGACGGGCACATGTCACACTAATTTCCCGGCAGGAAGATGAATTAACCAGAGTCTCAGCCACCCACCGGGAACCAGTATAGGTCCTGAACCAAAATTTTGGACTTGCGTACAGCTCACAAAAAACGAGTTGGAAAATGGAGCTCAGGGGCACAGCAATTCACAAACTGGCCGAGTAATAAAGGACAACTATCGTCCAAAAATCTGTTGAGGGAAGGCAACGAGGCAGACTTGAAATCCAGGCAGAATAGCAGGAAATAGATTTCAAGAGGTACGTTGGAATCGCCTTTAAAGCACAGGAAGAGGGGCACAACTTCGACAATGACGCAGTTGGCCAAAAAGGGCGTATGCGTTTTCTCCTGAATATATTCAGGAGAAAACGCATACGCCCTTTTTGGCCAAACAAGCAAGCGGGCAATGCAAATCTGCACTACAAAGAAGTATCACTTCCCACCGTTCAAAAGGGACATCCACAAAATGTGTAAAAACCAGAAAGGCAAGACAGGCCCTGGAGAACAGGGAGCCTTGTTATGCTGATGGGCGGGATGTAAATTGCCAACTGCCTCACTGGAGGAGTGCATTGCGTTCCCTAAAACAAGTAAACAACAGAGCTACAGAGCCAAGGACACTTCCAGTCTAGGGAATATACATTGGGAAAACTGAAAATCAATAAGACAGAGCCACCCCCAAATTTAGGGCTGCACTGCTTAAAAGAACCTCAACTTGGGTACACCTTCAATATCCCAGGAAATATAAAAATGGTTCAAAAAACTGTGGTATTTATGTCCGATGGAATATCCCTCAGCCATGAAATTAATGTCATAAGACCAGGAGCAGCAAAGTGAGTGGATTCATGTATGATGATTCTAAGTGAAATAAGTCACACAGAAAAAGAAACTTATCATAAGATATCACTTATGAAGATCCTGTAAACATGGCTACACATGATCTGAGTTAGGAAAGAGAACAGAGTCTCACATTTAGAAAAAACTCTTATGCCTGCTGAAGGGGAAAGGAGAGGTGGGGTGATGCATAAAACCAGAGTTTGATATAAGCACAGGTACCATTATGAAAACCAACTGTGGAATAGACAAGACCTACACCTTCCTCAGTGAAAGGGACTCAATACCCCATATTTCCCACAGAGGAATAGATCTGACTAGTAAGAATCTTAAAACGTATGTATTGATATGTCTCTGTAAGGGAATCAAGTGTGTCTAGACTGGCATAAACATGGCAGAGAGAATCAGCTCAAACCCACTATAAAAAGGAATTTCAAAAAGAAAACCAAAAAACAGGGAAATTCTTTACATTTCCTTCAGGTTCTCTGATGAAACCTGGAAATAGCCTGTCTACAATGACAGCTGGATGTGGCATAAGGCTGGACACTTGGGACTGAGAGGATTGGTGAGATTGGGTGAGCAAATGCAGACCCTTTAAAGCAAAAATGCATGGCCCCCATTCCATGGGTCCCAACTCTCCATGTTGAAGGGAATATTACTACAGCTATAACATGTACGGGAAACCTAGAGAATGGAAACTCTGTGAATACAAAAGGTTTCTAAAACTCAACGAGTAGTCCCTCTCCTGGTGCTCCGGTTTGACTTTCCAACCGCTTTACTATCAATCTCCCAACTTGGAGAGACAGCCCCTTTAACCTCCTGGTTCGCACAGGTTGCCAATTTGGCAGAGGATGGAAGGGAAGAGGGAGAACCAATGAGAGAGTTACTGTTAGGCATTTGGACGGGCACATGTCACTCTAATTTCCCGGCAGGAAGAAGAATTAACCAGAGTCTCAGCCACCCACCGGGAACCAGTATAGGTCCTGAACCAAAATTTTGGACTTGTGTACAGCTCACAAAAAACGAGTTGGAAAATGGAGCTCAGGGCCCCAGCAATTCACAAACTGGCAGAGTAATAAAGGACAACTATCGTCCAAAAATCTGTTGAGGGAAGGCAATGAGGCAGACTTGAAAGCCAGGCACAGTAGCAGGAAACAGATTTCAAGAGGTAAGTTGGAATCGCCTTTAAAGCACAGGAAGAGGGGCACAACTTCGACAATGACGCAGTTGGCCAAAAAGGGCGTATGCGTTTTCTCCTGAATATATTCAGGAGAAAACGCATACGCCATTTTTGGCCAAACAAGCAAGCGGGCCACGCAAATCTGCACTACAAAGAAGTATCACTTCCCACCCGTCAAAACGGACATCCACAAAATGTGTAAAAACCAGAAAGGCAAGACAGGCCCTGGAGAACAGGGAGCCTTGTTATGCTGATGGGCGGGATGTAAATTGCCAACTGCCTCACTGGAGAAGTGCATTGCGTTCCCTAAAACAAGTAAACAACGGAGATACAGAGCCAAGGACACTTCCAGTCTAGGGAATATACATTGGGAAAACTGAAAATCAATAAGACAGAGCCACCCCTAAATTTAGGGCTGCACTGCTTACAAGAACCTCAACTTGGGTACACCTTAAATATCCCAGGAAATATAAAAATGGTTCAAAAAACTGTGGTATTTATGTCCGATGGAATATCCCTCAGCCATGAAATCAATGTCATAAGACCAGGAGCAGCAAAGTGAGTGGATTCAGGTACGATGATTCTAAGTGAAATAAGTCACACAGAAAAAGAAACTTATCATAAGATATGACTTATGAAGATACTGTAAACATGGCTACACATGAACTGAGTTAGGAAAGAGAACAGAGTCTCACATTTAGAAAACACTCATATGCCTGCTGAAGGGGAAAGGAGAGGTGGGGTGATGCATAAAACCAGAGTTTGATATAAGCACAGGTACCATTTCCAAAACCAACTGTGGAATAGACAAGAAATACACCTTCCTCAGTGAAAGGGACTCAAAACCCCATATTTCCCGCAGAGGAATAGATCTGACAAGTAAGAATATTAAAACCTATGTATTGATATGTCTCTGTAAGGGAATCAAGTGTGTCTAGACTGGCATAAACATGGCAGAGAGAATCAGCTCAAACCCACTATAAAAAGGAATTTCAAAAACAAAACCAAAAAACAGGGACATTCTTTACATTTCCTTCAGGGTCTCTGATGAAACCTGGAAATAGCCTTTCTACAATGACAGCTGGATGTGGCATAAGGCTGGACACTTGGGACTGAGAGGATTGGTGAGATTGGGTGAGCAAATGCAGACCCTTTAAAGCAAAAATGCATGGCCCCCATTCCATGGGTCCCAACTCTCCAGGTTGAAGGGAATATTACTACAGCTATAACATGTACGGGAACCCTAGAGAATGGACACACTGTGAATACAAAAGGTTTCTAAAACTCAACGAGTAGTCCCTCTCCTGGTGCTCCGGTTTGACTTTCCAACTGCTTTACTATCAATCTCCCAACTTGGAGAGACAGCCCCTTTAACCTCCTGGTTCGCACAGGTTGCCAATTTGGCAGAGGATGGAAGGGAAGAGGGAGAACCAATGAGAGAGTTACTGTTAGGCATTTGGACGGGCACATGTCACTCTAATTTCCCAGCAGGAAGAAGAATTAACCAGAGTCTCAGCCACCCACCGGGAACCAGTATAGGTCCTGAACCAAAATTTTGGACTTGCGTACAGCTCACAAAAAACGAGTTGGAAAATGGAGCTCAGGGCCACAGCAATTCGCAAACTGGCAGAGTAATAAAGGACAACTATCGTCCAAAAATCTGTTGAGGGAAGGCAACGAGGCAGACTTGAAAGCCAGGCACAGTAGCAGGAAACAGATTTCAAGAGGTACGTTGGAATCGCCTTTAAAGCACAGGAAGAGGGGCACAACTTCGATAATGACGCACTTGGCCAAAAAGGGCGTATGCGTTTTCTCCTGAATATATTCAGGAGAAAACGCATACGCCCTTTTTGGCCGAACAAGCAAGCGGGCCATGCAAATCTGCACTACAAAGAAGTATCACTTCCCACCGGTCAAAAGGGACATCCACAAAATGTGTAAAAACCAGAAAGGCAAGACAGTCCCTGGAGAACAGGGAGCCTTGTTATGCTGATGGGCGGGATGTAAATTGCCAACTGCCTCACTGGAGGAGTGCATTGCGTTCCCTAAACAAGTAAACAACAGAGCTACAGAGCCAAGGGCACTTCCAGTCTAGGGAATATATATTGGGAAAACTGAAAATCAATAAGACAGAGCCACCCCCAAATTTAGGGCTGCACTGCTTACAAGAACCTCAACTTGGGTACACCTTAAATATCCCAGGAAATATAAAAATGGTTCAAAAAACTGTGGTATTTATGTCCGATGGAATATCCCTCAGCCATGAAATCAATGTCATAAGACCAGGAGCAGCAAAGTGAGTGGATTCAGGTACGATGATTCTAAGTGAAATAAGTCACACAGAAAAAGAAACTTATCATAAGATATGACTTATGAAGATCCTGTAAACATGGCTACACATGAACTGAGTTAGGAAAGATAACAGAGTCTCACATTTAGAAAACACTCTTATGCCTGCTTAAGGGGAAAGGAGAGGTGGGGTGATGCATAAAACCAGAGTTTGATATAAGCACAGGTACCATTTCCAAAACCAACTGTGGAATAGACAAGACCTACACCTTCCTCAGTGAAAGGGACTCAAAACCCCATATTTCCCACAGAGGAATAGATCAGACTAGTAAGAATCTTAAAACCTATGTATTGATATGTCTCTGTAAGGGAATCAAGTGTGTCTAGACTGGCATAAACATGGCAGAGAGAATCAGCTCAAACCCACTATAAAAAGGAATTTCAAAAAAAAACCAAAACCAAAAAACAGGGAAATTCTTTACATTTCCTTCAGGGTCTCTGATGAAACCTGGAAAAACCCTGTCTACAATGACATCTGGATGTGGCATAAGGCTGGACACTTGGGACTGAGAGGATTGGTGAGATTGGGTGAGCAAATGCAGACCCTTTAAAGCAAAAATGCATGGCCCCCATTCCATGGGTCCCAACTCTCCATGTTGAAGGGAATATTACTACAGCTATAACATGTACGGGAAACCTAGAGAATGGACACACTGTGAATACAAAAGGTTTCTAAAACTCAACGAGTAGTCCCTCTCCTGGTGCTCCGGTTTGACATTCCAACTGCTTTACTATCAATCTCCCAACTTGGAGAGACAGCCCCTTTAACCTCCTGGTTCGCACAGGTTGCCAATTTGGCAGAGGATGGAAGGGAAGAGGGAGAACCAATGAGAGAGTTACTGTTAGGCATTTGGATGGGCACATGTCACTCTAATTTCCCAGCAGGAAGAAGAATTAACCAGAGTCTCAGCCACCCACCGGGAACCAGTATAGGTCCTGAACCAAAATTTTGGACTTGCGTACAGCTCACAGAAAACGAGTTGGAAAATGGAGCTCAGGGCCCCAGCAATTCACAAACTGGCAGAGTAATAAAGGACAACTATCGTCCAAAAATCTGTTGAGGGAAGGCAACGAGGCAGACTTGAAAGCCAGGCACAGTAGCAGGAAACAGATTTCAAGAGGTACGTTGGAATCGCCTTTAAAGCACAGGAAGAGGGGCACAACTTCGACAATGACGCAGTTGGCCAAAAAGGGAGTATGCGTTTTCTCCTGAATATATTCAGGAGAAAACGCATACGCCCTTTTTGGCCGAACAAGCAAGCGGGCAATGCAAATCTGCACTACAAAGAAGTATCACTTCAAACCGGTCAAAAGGGACATCCCCAAAATGTGTAAAAACCAGAAAGGCAAGACAGGCCCTGGAGAACAGGGAGCCTTGTTATGCTGATGGGCGGGATGTAAATTGCCAACTGCCTCACTGGAGTAGTGCATTGCGTTCCCTAAAACAAGTAAACAACAGAGCTACAGAGCCAAGGGCACTTCCAGTCTAGGGAATATACATTGGGAAAACTGAAAATCAATAAGACAGAGCCACCCCCAAATTTAGGGCTGCACTGCTTACAAGAACCTCAACTTGGGTACACCTTAAATATCCCAGGAAATATAAAAATGGTTCAAAAAACTGTGGTATTTATGTCCGATGGAATATCCCTCAGCCATGAAATCAATGTCATAAGACCAGGAGCAGCAAAGTGAGTGGATTCAGGTACGATGATTCTAAGTGAAATAAGTCACACAGAAAAAGAAACTTATCATAAGATATCACTTATGAAGATCCTGTAAACATGGCTACACATGAACTGAGTTAGGAAATAGAACAGAGTCTCACATTTAGAAAACACTCTTATGCCTGCTGAAGGGGAAAGGACAGGTGGGGTGATGCATAAAACCAGAGTTTGATATAAGCACAGGTACCATTTCCAAAACCAACTGTGGAATATACAAGACCTACCCCTTCCTCAGTGAAAGGGACTCAAAACCCCATATTTCCACAGAGGAATAGATCTGACTAGTAAGAATCTTAAAACCTATGTATTGATATGTCTCTGTAAGGGAATCAAATGTGTCTAGACTGGCATAAACATGGCAGCGAGAATCAGCTCAAACCCACTATAAAAAGGAATTTCAAAAACAAAACCAAAAAACAGGGAAATTCTTTACATTTCCTTCAGGGTCTCTGATGAAACCTGGAAAAACCGTGTCTACAATGACAGCTGGATGTGGCATAAGGCTGGACACTTGGGACTGAGAGGATTGGTGAGATTGGGTGAGCAAATGCAGACCCTTTAAAGCAAAAATGCATGGCCCCCATTCCATGGGTCCCAACTCTCCATGTTGAAGGGAATATTACTACAGCTATAACATGTATGGGAACCCTAGAGAATGGACACACTGTGAATACAAAAGGTTTCTAAAACTCAACGGGTAGTCCCTCTCCTGGTGCTCCGGTTTGACTTTCCAACTGCTTTACTATCAATCTCCCAACTTGGAGAGACAGCCCCTTTAACCTCCTGGTTCGCACAGGTTTCCAATTTGGCAGAGGATGGAAGGGAAGAGGGAGAACCAATGAGAGAGTTACTGTTAGGCATTTGGACGGGCATATGTCACTCTAATTTCCCGGCAGGAAGAAGAATTAACCAGAGTCTCAGCCACCCACCGGGAACCAGTATAGGTCCTGAACCAAAATTTTGGACTTGCGTACAGCTCACAAAAAACGAGTTGGAAAATGGAGCTCAGGGCCACAACAATTCACAAACTGGCAGAGTAATAAAGGACAACTATCGTCCAAAAATCTGTTGAGGGAAGGCAACGAGGCAGACTTGAAAGCCAGGGAGAATAGCAGGAAACAGATTTCAAGAGGTACGTTGGAATCGCCTTAAAAGCACAGGAAGAGGGGCACAACTTCGACAATGACGCAGTTGGCCAAAAAGGGCGTATGCGTTTTCTCCTGAATATATTCAGGAGAAAACGCATACGCCCTTTTTGGCCAAACAAGCAAGCGGGGAATGCAAATCTGCACTACAAAGATGTATCACTTCCCACCGGTCAAAAGGGACATCCACAAAATGTGTAAATCCCAGAAAGGCAAGACAGGCCCTGGAGAACAGGGAGCCTTTTTATGCTGATGGGCGGGATGTAAATTGCCAACTGCCTCACTGTAGGGGTGCATTGCGTTCCCTAAAAGAAGTAAACAACAGAGCTACAGAGACAAGGGCACTTCCAGTCTAGGGAATATACATTGGGAAAACTGAAAATCAATAAGACAGAGCCACCCCCAAATTTAGGGCTGCACTGCTTACAAGAACCTCAACTTGGGTACACCTTAAATATCCCAGGAAATATAAAAATGGTTCAAAAAACTGTGGTATTTATGTCCGATGGAATATCCCTCAGCCATGAAATCAATGTCATAAGACCAGGAGCAGCAAAGTGAGTGGATTCAGGTACGATGATTCTAAGTGAAATAAGTCACACAGAAAAAGAAACTTATCATAAGATATCACTTATGAAGATCCTGTAAACATGGCTACACATGAACTGAGTTAGGAAATAGAACAGAGTCTCACATTTAGAAAACACTCTTATGCCTGCTTAAGGGGAAAGGAGAGGTGGGGTGATGCATAAAACCAGAGTTTGATATAAGCACAGGTACCATTTCCAAAACCAACTGTGGAGTAGACAAGACCTACACCTTCCTCAGTGAAAGGGACTCAAAACCCCATATTTCCCGCAGAGGAATAGATCTGACTAGTAAGAATCTTAAAACCTATGTATTGATATGTCTCTGTAAGGGAATCAAGTGTGTCTAGACTGGCATAAACATGGCAGAGAGAATCAGCTCAAACCCACTATAAAAAGGAATTTCAAAAACAAAATCAAAATACAGGGAAATTATTTACATTTCCTTCATGGTCTCTGATGAAACCTGGAAAAACCCTGTCTACAATGACAGCTGGATGTGGCATAAGGCTGGACACTTGGGACTGAGAGGATTGGTGAGATTGGGTGAGCAAATGCAGACCCTTTAAAGCCAAAATGCATGGCCCCCATTCCATGGGTCCCAACTCTCCAGGTTGAAGGGAATATTACTACAGCTATAACATGTACGGGAAACCTAGAGAATGGACACACTGTGAATACAAAAGGTTTCTAAAACTCAACGAGTAGTCCCTCTCCTGGTGCTCCGGTTTGACTTTCCAACTGCTTTACTATCTATCTCCCAACTTGGAGAGACAGCCCCTTTAACCTCCTGGTTCGCACAGGTTGCCAATTTGGCAGAGGATGGAAGGGAAGAGGGAGACCCAATGAGAGAGTAGCTGTTAGGCATTTGGACGGGCACATGTCACTCTAATTTCCCGGCAGGAAGAAGAATTAACCAGAGTCTCAGCCACCCACCGGGAACCAGTATAGGTGCTGAAGCAAAATTTTGGACTTGCGTACAGCTCACAAAAAACGAGTTGGAAAATGGAGCTCAGGGCCACAGCAATTCACAAACTGGCAGAGTAATAAAGGACAACTATCGTCCAAAAATCTGTTGAGGGAAGGCAACGAGGCAGACTTGAAAGCCAGGCAGAATAGCAGGAAACAGATTTCAAGAGGTACGTTGGAATCGCCTTTAAAGCACAGGAAGAGGGGCACAACTTTGACAGTGACGCAGTTGGCCAAAAAGGGCGTATGCGTTTTCTCCTGAATATATTCAGGAGAAAACGCATACGCCCTTTTTGGCCAAACAAGCAAGCGGGCAATGCAAATCTGCACTACAAAGAAGTATCACTTCCCACCGGTCAAAAGGGACATCCACAAAATGTGTAAAAACCAGAAAGGCAAGACTGGCCCTGGAGAACAGGGAGCCTTGTTATGCTGATGGGCGGGATGTAAATTGCCAACTGCCTCACTGGAGGAGTGCATTGCGTTCCCTAAAACAAGTAAACAACAGAGCTACAGAGCCAAGGGCACTTCCAGTCTAGGGAATATACATTGGGAAAACTGATAATCAATAAGACAGAGCCACCCCCAAATTAAGGGCTGCACTGCTTACAAGAACCTCAACTTGGGTACACCTTAAATATCCCAGGAAATATAAAAATGGTTCAAAAAACTGTGGTATTTATGTCCGATGGAATATCCCTCAGCCATGAAATCAATGTCATAAGACCAGGAGCAGCAAAGTGAGTGGATTCAGGTACGATGATTCTAAGTGAAATAAGTCACACAGAAAAAGAAACTTATCATAAGATATGACTTATGAAGATCCTGTAAACATGGCTACACATGAACTGAGTTAGGAAAGAGACCAGAGTCTCACATTTAGAAAACACTCTTATGCCTGCTTAAGGGGAAAGGAGAGGGGGGGTGATGCATAAAACCTGAGTTTGATATAAGCACAGGTACCATTTCCAAAACCAACTGTGGTATAGACAAGACCTACGCCTTCCTCAGTGAAAGGGACTCAAAACCCCATATTTCCCACAGAGGAATAGATCTGACTAGTAAGAATCTTAAAACCTATGTATTGATATGTCTCTATAAGGGAATCAAGTGTGTCTAGACTGGCATACACATGGCAGAGAGAATCAGCTCAAACCACTATAAAAAGGAATTTCAAAAACAAAACCAAAAAACAGGGAAATTCTTTCCATTTCCTTCAGGGTCTCTGATGAAACCTGGAAAAACCCTGTCTACAATGACAGCTGGATGTGGCATAAGGCTGGACACTTGGGACTGAGAGGATTGGTGAGATTGGGTGAGCAAATGCAGACCCTTTAAAGTAAAAATGCATGGCCCCCATTCCTTGGGTCCCAACTCTCCAGGTTGAATGGAATATTACTACAGCTATAACATGTACGGGAAACCTAGAGAATGGACACACTGTGAATACAAAAGGTTTCTAAAACTCAACGAGTAGTCCCTCTCCTGCTGCTCCGGTTTGACTTTCCAACTGCTTTACTATCAATCTCCCAACTTGGAGAGACAGCCCCTTTAACCTCCTGGTTCGCACAGGTTGCCAATTTGGCAGAGGATGGAAGGGAATAGGGAGAACCAATGAGAGAGTTACTGTTAGGCATTTGGACGGGCACATGTCACTCTAATTTCCCGGCAGGAAGAAGAATTAACCAGAGTCTCAGCCACCCACCGGGAACCAGTATAGGTCCTGAACCAAAATTTTGGACTTGCGTACAGCTCACAAAAAACGAGTTGGAAAATGGAGCTCAGGGCCACAGCAATTCACAAACTGGCAGAGTAATAAAGGACAACTATCGTCCAAAAATCTGTTGAGGGAAGGCAACGAGGCAGACTTGAAAGCCAGGCAGAATAGCAGGAAACAGATTTCAAGAGGTACGTTGGAATCGCCTTGAAAGCACAGGAAGAAGGGCACAACTTCGACAATGACACAGTTGGCCAAAAAGGGCGTATGCGTTTTCTCCTGAATATATTCAGGAGAAAACGCATACTCCCTTTTTGGCCAAACAAGCAAGCGGGCAATGCAAATCTGCACTACAAAGAAGTATCACTTCCCACCCGTCAAAAGGGACATCCACAAAATGTGTAAAAACCAGAAAGGCAAGAATGGCCCTGGAGAACAGGGAGCCTTGTTATGCTGATGGGCGGGATGTAAATTGCCAACTGCCTCACTGGAGGAGTGCATTGCGTTCCCTAAAACAAGTAAACAACAGAGCTACAGAGCCAAGGGCACTTCCAGTCTAGGGAATATACATTGGGAAAACTGAAAATCAATAAGACAGAGCCACCCCCAAATTTAGGGCTGCACTGCTTACAAGAACCTCAACTTGGGTACACCTTAAATATCCCAGGAAATATAAAAATGGTTCAAAAAACTGTGGTTATTTATGTCCGATGGAATATCCCTCAGCCTTGAAATCAATGTCATAAGACCAGGAGCAGCAAAGTGAGTGGATTCAGGTACGATGATTCTAAGTGAAATAAGTCACACAGAAAAAGAAACTTATCATAAGATATGACTTATGAAGATCCTGTAAACATGGCTACACATGAACTGAGTTAGGAAAGAGACCAGAGTCTCACATTTAGAAAACACTCTTATGCCTGCTTAAGGGGAAAGGAGAGGTGGGGTGATGCATAAAACCAGAGTTTGATATAAGCACAGGTACCATTTCCAAAACCAACTGTGGAATAGACAAGACATACACCTTCCTCAGTGAAAGGGACTCAAAACCCCATATTTCCCGCAGAGGAATAGATCTGTCTAGTAAGAATCTTAAAACCTATGTATTGATATGTCTCTGTAAGGGAATCAAGTGTGTCTAGACTGGCATAAACATGGCAGAGAGAATCAGCTCAAACCCACTATAAAAAGGAATTTCAAAAACAAAACCAAAAAACAGGGAAATTCTTTCCATTTCCTTCAGGGTCTCTGATGAAACCTGGAAAAACCATGTCTACAATGACAGCTGGATGTGGCATAAGGCTGGACACTTGGGACTGAGAGGATTGGTGAGATTGGGTGAGCAAATGCAGACCCTTTAAAGCAAAAATGCATGGCCCCCATTCCTTGGGTCCCAACTCTCCAGGTTGAAGGGAATATTACTACAGCTATAACATGTACGGGAAACCTAGAGAATGGACACACTGTGAATACAAAACGTTTCTAAAAGTCAACGAGTAGTCCCTCTCCTGGTGCTCCGGTTTGACTTTCCAACTGCTTTACTATCAATCTCCCAACTTGGAGAGACAGCCCCTTTAACCTCCTGGTTCGCACAGGTTGCCAATTTGGCAGAGGATGGAAGGGAAGAGGGAGAACCAATGAGAGAGTTACTGTTAGGCATTTGGACGGGCACATGTCACTCTAATTTCCCGGCAGGAAGAAGAATTAACCAGAGTCTCAGCCACACACCGGGAACCAGTATAGGTCCTGAACCAAAATTTTGGACTTGCGTACAGCTCACAAAAAACGAGTTGGAAAATGGAGCTCAGGGCCACAGCAATTCACAAACTGGCAGAGTAATAAAAGACAACTATCGTCCAAAAATCTGTTGAGGGAAGGCAACGAGGCAGACTTGAAAGCCAGGCAGAATAGCAGGAAACAGATTTCAAGAGGTACGTTGGAATCGCCTTGAAAGCACAGGAAGAGGGGCACAACTTCGACAATGACGCAGTTGGCCAAAAAGGGCGTATGCGTTTTCTCCTGAATATATTCAGGAGAAAACGCATACGCCCTTTTTGGCCAAACAAGCAAGCGGGCAATGCAAATCTGCACTACAAAGAAGTATCCCGTCCCACCGGTCAAAAGGGACATCCACAAAATGTCTAAAAACCAGAAAGGCAAGACTGGCCCTGGAGAACAGGGAGCCTTGTTATGCTGATGGGCGGGATGTAAATTGCCAACTGCCTCACCGGAGGAGTGCATTGTGTTCCCTAAAACAAGTAAACAACAGAGCTACAGAGCCAAGGGCACTTCCAGTCTAGGGAATATACATTGGGAAAACTGAAAATCAATAAGACAGAGCCACCCCCAAATTTAGGGCTGTACTGCTTACAAGAACCTCAACTTGGGTACACCTTAAATATCCCAGGAAATATAAAAATGGTTCAAAAAACTGTGGTATTTATGTACGATGGAATATCCCTCAGCCATGAAATCAATGTCATAAGACCAGGAGCAACAAAGTGAGTGGATTCAGGTACGATGATTCTAAGTGAAATAAGTCACACAGAAAAAGAAACTTATCATAAGATATGACTTATGAAGATCCTGTAAACATGGCTACACATGAACTGAGTTAGGAAAGAGACCAGAGTCTCACATTTAGAAAACACTCTTATGCCTGCTTAAGGGGAAAGGAGAGGTGGGGTGATGCATAAAACCAGAGTTTGATATAAGCACAGGTACCGTTTCCAAAACCAACTGTGGAATAGACAAGACCTACTCCTTCCTCAGTGAAAGGGACTCAAAACCCCATATTTCCCGCAGAGGAATAGATCTGACTAGTAAGAATCTTAAAACCTATGTATTGATATGTCTCTGTAAGGGAATCAAGTGTGTCTAGACTGGCATACACATGGCAGAGAGAATCAGCTCAAACCCACTATAAAAAGGAATTTCAAAAGCAAAACCAAAAAACAGGGAAATTCTTTACATTTCCTTCAGGGTCTCTGATGGAACCTGGAAAAACCCTGTCTACAATGACAGCTGGATGTGGCATAAGGCTGGACACTTGGGACTGAGAGGATTGGTGAGATTGGGTGAGCAAATGCAGACCCTTTAAAGCAAAAATGCATGGCCCCCATTCCATGGGTCCCAACTCTCCAGGTTGAAGGGAATATTACTACAGCTATAACATGTACGGGAAACCTAGCGAATGGACACACTGTGAATACAAAAGGTTTCTAAAACTCAACGAGTAGTCCCTCTCCTGGTGCTCCGGTTTGACTTTCCAACTGCTTTACTATCAATCTCCCAACTTGGAGAGACAGCCCCTTTAACCTCCTGGTTCGCACAGGTTGCCAATCTGGCAGAGGATGGAAGGGAAGAGGGAGAACCAATGAGAGAGTAGCTGTTAGGCATTTGGACGGGCACATGTCACTCCAATTTCCCGGCAGGAAGAAGAATTAACCAGAGTCTCAGCCACCCACCGGGAACCAGTATAGGTGCTGAACCAAAATTTTGGACTTGCGTACAGCTCACAAAAAACGAGTTGGAAAATGGAGCTCAGGGCCACAGCAATTCACAAACTGGCAGAGTAAAAAAGGACAACTATTGTCCAAAAATCTGTTGAGGGAAGGCAACGAGGCCGACTTGAAAGCGAGGCAGAATAGCAGGAAACAGATTTAAAGAGGTACGTTGGAATCGCCTTTAAAGCACAGGAAGAGGGGCACAACTTCGACAATGACGCACATGGCCAAAAAGGTCATATGCGTTTTCTCCTGAATATATTCAGGAGAAAACGCATACGCCCTTTTAGGCCAAGCAAGCAAGCGGACAATGCAAATCTGCACTACAAAGAAGTATCACTTCCCACCGGTCCAAAGGGACATCCACAAAATGTGTAAAAACCAGAAAGGCAAGACAGGCCCTGGAGAACAGGGAGCCTTCTTATGCTGATGGGCGGGATGTAAATTCCCAACTGCCTCACTGGAGGAGAGCATTGCGTTCCCTAAAACAAGTAAACAACAGAGCTACAGAGCCAAGGGCACTTCCAGTCTAGGGAATATACCTTGGGAAAACTGAAAATCAATAAGACAGAGCCACCCCCAAATTTAGGGCTGCACTGCTTACAAGAACCGCAACTTGGGTACACCTTAAATATCCCAGGAAATATAAAAATGGTTCAAAAAAGTGTGGTATTTATGTACGATGGAATATCCCTCAGCCATGAAATCAATGTCATAAGACCAGCAGCAGCAAAGTGAGTGGATTCAGGTACGATGATTCTAAGTGAAATAAGTCACACAGAAAATGAAACTTATCATAAGATATCACTTATGAAGATCCTGTAAACATGGCTACCATGAACTGAGTTAGGAAAGAGAACAGAGACTCACATTTAGAAAACACTCTTATGCCTGCTTAAGGGGAAAGGATAGGTGGGGTGATGCATAAAACCAGAGTTTGATATAAGCACAGGTACCATTTCTAAAATCAACTGTGGAATAGACAAGACCTACACCTTCCTCAGTGAAAGGGACTCAAGACCCCATATTTCCCGCAGACGAATAACTCTGACTAGTAAGAATTTAAAACCTATGTATTGATATGTCCCTGTAAGGGAATCAAGTGTGTCTAGACTGGCATAAACATGGCAGCGAGAATCAGCTCAAACCCACTATAAAAAGAATTTCAAAAACAAAACCAAAAAACGGGGAAATTCTTTACATTTCCTTCAGGGTTTCTGATGAAAACTGGTATGACCCTATCTACAATGACAGCTGGATGTGGCATAAGGCTGGACACTTGGGACTGAGAGGATTGGTGAGATTGGGTGAGCAAATGCAGACCCTTTAAAGCAAAAATGCATGGCCCCCATTCCATGGGTCCCAACTCTCCATGTTGAAGGGAATATTACTACAGCTATAACATGTACGGGAAACCTAGAGAATGGACACACTGTGAATACAAATGGTTTCTAAAACTCAACGCATAGTCCCTCTCCTGGTGCTCCGGTTTGACTTTCCAACTGCTTTATTATCAATCTCCCAACTTGGAGAGACCACCCCTTTAACCTCCTGGTTCACACAGGTTGCCAATTTGGCAGAGGATGGAAGGGAAGAGGGAGAACCAATGAGAGAGTAGCTGTTAGACATTTGGACGGGCACATGTCACTCTAATTCCCCGGCAGGAAAAAGAATTAACCAGTGTCTCAGCCAACCACCGGGAACCAGTATAGGTCCTGAACCAAAATTTTGGACTTGCGTACAGCTCACAAAAAACGAGTTGAAAAATGGAGCTCAGGGGCACAGCATTTCACAAACTGGCAGAGTAATAAAGGACAACTGTCGTCCAAAAATCTGTTGAGGGAAGGCAACGAGGCGGACTTGAAAGCGAGGCAGAATAGCAAGAAACAGATTTCAAGACGTACGTTGGAATCGCCTTTAAAGCACAGGAAGAGGGGCACAACTTCGACAATGACGTACTTGGCCAAAAAGGGCGTATGCGTTTTCTCCTGAATATATTCAGGAGAAAACGCATACGCCCTTTTTGGCCAAGCAAGCAAGCGGGCAATGCAAATCTGCACTACAAACAAGTATCACTTCGCACCGGTCAAAAGGGACATCCACAAAATGTGTAAAGACCAGAAAGACAAGACAGGCCCTGGAGAACAGGGAGCCTTGTTATGCTGATGGGCGGGATGTAAATTGCAAACTGCCTCACTGGACGAGTGCATTGCGTTCCCTAAAAGAAGTAAACAACAGAGCTACAGAGCCAAGGGCACTTCCAGTCTAGGGAATATACCTTGGGAAAACTGAAAATCAATAAGACAGAGCCACCTCAAATTTAGGGCTGCGCTGCTTACAAGAACCTCAACTGGGGTACACCTTATATATCCCAGGAAATATAAAATTCTTTGAAAAGACTGTGGTATTTATGTACGATGGAATATCCCTCAGCCATGAAATCAATGTCATAAGACCAGGAGCAGCAAAGTGAGTGGATTCAGGTACGATGAGTCTAATTGAAATAAGTCACACAGAAAAAGAAACTTATCATAAGATATCACTTATGAAGGTCCTGTAAACATGGCTACACATGAACTGAGTTAGGAAAGAGAACAGAGTCTCACATTTAGAAAACACTCTTATGCCTGCTGAAGGGGAAAGGAGAGGTGGGGTGATGCATAAAACCAGAGTTTGATATAAGCACAGGTACCATTTCTAAAACCAACTGTGGAATAGACAAGACCTACACCTTCCTCAGTGAAAGGGACTCAAAACCCCATATTTCCCGCAGAGGAATAGATCTGAATAGTAAAAATGTTAAAACCTATGTATTGATATGTCTCTGTAAGGGAATCAAGTGTGTCTAGACTGGCATAAACATGGCAGCGAGAATCAGCTCAAACCCACTATAAAAAGGAATTTCAAAAACAAAACCAAAAAACAGGGAAATTCTTTACATTTCCTTCAGGGTCTCTGATGAAACCTGGAATAACCCTATCTACAATGACAGCTGGATGTGGCATAAGGCTGGACACTTGGGACTGAGAGGATTGGTGAGATTGGGTGAGCAAATGCAGACCCTTTAAAGCAAAAATGCATGGCCCCCATTCCATGGGTCCCAACTCTCCATGTTGAAGGGAATATTACTACAGCTATAACATGTACGGGAAACCTAGAGAATGGACACACTGTGAATACAAAACGTTTCTAAAACTCAACGAGTAGTCCCTCTCCTGGTGCTCCGGTTTGACTTTCCAACTGCTTTCCTATCAATCTCCCAACTTGGAGAGACAACCCCTTTAACCTCCTGGTTCGCACAGGTTGCCAATTTGGCAGAGGATGGAAGGGAAGAGGGAGAACCAATGAGAGAGTAGCTGTTAGGCATTTGGACGGGCACATGTCACTCTAGTTTCCCGGCAGGAAGAAGAATTAACCAGAGTCTCAGCCACCCAAAGGGAACCAGTATAGGTCCTGAACCAAAATTTTGGACTTGCGTACAGCTCACAAAAAACGAGTTGAAAAATGGAGCTCAGGGGCACAGCAATTCACGAACTGGCAGAGTAATAAAGGACAACTGTCGTCCAAAAATTTGTTGAGGGTAGGCAACGAGGCCGACTTGAAAGCGAGGCAGAATAGCAGGAAACAGTTTTCAAGAGGTACGTTGGAATCGCCTTTAAAGCACAGGAAGAGGGGCACAACTTCGACAATGACGCACTTGGCCAAAAAGGTCATATGCGTTTTCTCCTGAATATATTCAGGAGAAAACGCATACGCCCTTTTTGGCCAAGCAAGCAAGCGGGCAATGCAAATCTGCACTACAAAGAAGTATCACTTCCCACCGGTCAAAAGGGATATCCACAAAATGTGTAAAAACCAGAAAGGCAAGACAGGCCCTGGAGAACAGGGAGCCTTGTTATGCTGATGGGCGGGATGTAAATTGCCAACTGCCTCACTGGAGGAGTGCATTGCGTTCGCTAAAACAAGTAAACAACAGAGCTACAGAGCCAAGGGCACTTCCAGTCTAGGGAATATACCTTGGGAAAACTGAAAATCAATAAGACAGAGCCACCCCCAAATTTAGGGCTGCACTGCTTACAAGAACCTCAACTTGGGTACACCTTAAATATCCCAGGAAATATAAAAATGGTTCAAAAAAGTGTGGTATTTATGTACGAAGGAATATCTCTCAGCCATGAAATCAATGTCATAAGACCAGCAGCAGCAAAGTGAGTGGATTCAGGTACGATGATTCTAAGTGAAATAAGTCACACAGTAAATGAAACTTATCATAAGATATCACTTATGAAGATCCTGTAAACATGGCTACCATGAACTGAGTTAGGAAAGAGAACAGAGACTCACATTTAGAAAACACTCTTATGCCTGCTTAAAGGGAAAGGAGAGGTGGGGTGATGCATAAAACCAGAGTTTGATATAAGCACAGGTACCATTTCTAAAACCAACTGTGGAATAGACAAGACCTACACGTTCCTCAGTGAAAGGGACTCAAAACCCCATATTCCCGGCAGAGGAATAGATCTGACTAGTAAGAATCTTAAAACCTATGTATTGATACGTCTCTGTAAGGGAATCAAGTGTGTCTAGACTGGCATAAATATGGCAGCGAGAATCACCTCAAACCCACTATAATAAGGAATTTCAAAAACAAAACCAAAAAACAGGGAAATTCTTTATATTTCCTTCAGGGTCTCTGATGAAACCTGGAATGACCCTATCTACAATGACAGCTGGATGTGGCATAAGGCTGGACACTTGGGACTGAGAGGATTGGTGAGATTGGGTGAGCAAATGCAGACCCTTTAAAGCAAAAATGCATGGCCCCCATTCCATGGGTCCGAACTCTCCATGTTGAAGGGAATATTACTACAGCTATAACATGTACGGGAAACCTAGAGAATGGACACACTGTGAATACAAATGGTTTCTAAAACTCAATGCATAGTCCCTCTCCTGGTGCTCCGGTTTGACTTTCCAACTGCTTTATTATCAATCTCCCAACTTGGAGAGACCACCCCTTTAACCTCCTGGTTCACACAGGTTGCCAATTTGGCAGAGGATGGAAGGGAAGAGGGAGAACCAATGAGAGAGTAGCTGTTAGACATTTGGACGGGCACATGTCACTCTAATTCCCCGGCAGGAAAAAGAATTAACCAGTGTCTCAGCCAACCACCGGGAACCAGTATAGGTCCTGAACCAAAATTTTGGACTTGCGTACAGCTCACAAAAAACGAGTTGAAAAATGGAGCTCAGGGGCACAGCATTTCACAAACTGGCAGAGTAATAAAGGACAACTGTCGTCCAAAAATCTGTTGAGGGAAGGCAACGAGGCGGACTTGAAAGCGAGGCAGAATAGCAAGAAACAGATTTCAAGACGTACGTTGGAATCGCCTTTAAAGCACAGGAAGAGGGGCACAACTTCGACAATGACGTACTTGGCCAAAAAGGGCGTATGCGTTTTCTCCTGAATATATTCAGGAGAAAACGCATACGCCCTTTTTGGCCAAGCAAGCAAGCGGGCAATGCAAATCTGCACTACAAACAAGTATCACTTCGCACCGGTCAAAAGGGACATCCACAAAATGTGTAAAGACCAGAAAGACAAGACAGGCCCTGGAGAACAGGGAGCCTTGTTATGCTGATGGGCGGGATGTAAATTGCAAACTGCCTCACTGGACGAGTGCATTGCGTTCCCTAAAAGAAGTAAACAACAGAGCTACAGAGCCAAGGGCACTTCCAGTCTAGGGAATATACCTTGGGAAAACTGAAAATCAATAAGACAGAGCCACCTCAAATTTAGGGCTGCACTGCTTACAAGAACCTCAACTGGGGTACACCTTATATATCCCAGGAAATATAAAATTCTTTGAAAAAACTGTGGTATTTATGTACGATGGAATATCCCTCAGCCATGAAATCAATGTCATAAGACCAGGAGCAGCAAAGTGAGTGGATTCAGGTACGATGAGTCTAAGTGAAATAAGTCACACAGAAAAAGAAACTTATCATAAGATATCACTTATGAAGGTCCTGTAAACATGGCTACACATGAACTGAGTTAGGAAAGAGAACAGAGTCTCACATTTAGAAAACACTCTTATGCCTGCTGAAGGGGAAAGGAGAGGTGGGGTGATGCATAAAACCAGAGTTTGATATAAGCACAGGTACCATTTCTAAAACCAACTGTGGAATAGACAAGACCTACACCTTCCTCAGTGAAAGGGACTCAAAACCCCATATTTCCCGCAGAGGAATAGATCTGAATAGTAAAAATGTTAAAACCTATGTATTGATATGTCTCAGTAAGGGAATCAAGTGTGTCTAGACTGGCATAAACATGGCAGCGAGAATCAGCTCAAACCCACTATAAAAAGGAATTTCAAAAACAAAACCAAAAAACAGGGAAATTCTTTACATTTCCTTCAGGGTCTCTGATGAAACCTGGAATAACCCTATCTACAATGACAGCTGGATGTGGCATAAGGCTGGACACTTGGGACTGAGAGGATTGGTGAGATTGGGTGAGCAAATGCAGACCCTTTAAAGCAAAAATGCATGGCCCCCATTCCATGGGTCCCAACTCTCCATGTTGAAGGGAATATTACTACAGCTATAACATGTACGGGAAACCTAGAGAATGGACACACTGTGAATACAAAACGTTTCTAAAACTCAACGAGTAGTCCCTCTCCTGGTGCTCCGGTTTGACTTTCCAACTGCTTTCCTATCAATCTCCCAACTTGGAGAGACAACCCCTTTAACCTCCTGGTTCGCACAGGTTGCCAATTTGGCAGAGGATGGAAGGGAAGAGGGAGAACCAATGAGAGAGTAGCTGTTAGGCATTTGGACGGGCACATGTCACTCTAGTTTCCCGGCAGGAAGAAGAATTAACCAGAGTCTCAGCCACCCAAAGGGAACCAGTATAGGTCCTGAACCAAAATTTTGGACTTGCGTACAGCTCACAAAAAACGAGTTGAAAAATGGAGCTCAGGGGCACAGCAATTCACGAACTGGCAGAGTAATAAAGGACAACTGTCGTCCAAAAATTTGTTGAGGGTAGGCAACGAGGCCGACTTGAAAGCGAGGCAGAATAGCAGGAAACAGTTTTCAAGAGGTACGTTGGAATCGCCTTTAAAGCACAGGAAGAGGGGCACAACTTCGACAATGACGCACTTGGCCAAAAAGGTCATATGCGTTTTCTCCTGAATATATTCAGGAGAAAACGCATACGCCCTTTTTGGCCAAGCAAGCAAGCGGGCAATGCAAATCTGCACTACAAAGAAGTATCACTTCCCACCGGTCAAAAGGGATATCCACAAAATGTGTAAAAACCAGAAAGGCAAGACAGGCCCTGGAGAACAGGGAGCCTTGTTATGCTGATGGGCGGGATGTAAATTGCCAACTGCCTCACTGGAGGAGTGCATTGCGTTCGCTAAAACAAGTAAACAACAGAGCTACAGAGCCAAGGGCACTTCCAGTCTAGGGAATATACCTTGGGAAAACTGAAAATCAATAAGACAGAGCCACCCCCAAATTTAGGGCTGCACTGCTTACAAGAACCTCAACTTGGGTACACCTTAAATATCCCAGGAAATATAAAAATGGTTCAAAAAAGTGTGGTATTTATGTACGAAGGAATATCTCTCAGCCATGAAATCAATGTCATAAGACCAGCAGCAGCAAAGTGAGTGGATTCAGGTACGATGATTCTAAGTGAAATAAGTCACACAGTAAATGAAACTTATCATAAGATATCACTTATGAAGATCCTGTAAACATGGCTACCATGAACTGAGTTAGGAAAGAGAACAGAGACTCACATTTAGAAAACACTCTTATGCCTGCTTAAGGGGAAAGGATAGGTGGGGTGATGCATAAAACCAGAGTTTGATATAAGCACAGGTACCATTTCTAAAACCAACTGTGGAATAGACAAGACCTACACCTTCCTCAGTGAAAGGGACTCAAAACCCCATATTTCCCGCAGACGAATAATTCTGACTAGTAAGAATTTAAAACCTATGTATTGATATGTCTCTGTAAGGGAATCAACTGTGTCTAGACTGGCATAAACATGGCAGCGAGAATCAGCTCAAACCCACAATAAAAAGGAATTTCAAAAACAAAACCAAAAAACAGGGAAATTCTTTACATTTCCTTCAGGGTCTCTGATGAAAATTCGAATGACCCTATCTACAATGACAGCTGGATGTGGCATAAGGCTGGACACTTGGGACTGAGAGGATTGGTGAGATTGGGTGAGCAAATGCAGACCCTTTAAAGCAAAAATACATGGCCCCCATTCCATGGGTCCCAACTCTCCATGTTGAAGGGAATATTACTACAGCTATAACATGTACGGGAAACCTAGAGAATGGACACACTGTGAATACAAATGGTTTCTAAAACTCAACGCGTAGTCCCTCTCCTGGTGCTCCGGTTTGACTTTCCAACTGCTTTATTATCAATCTCCCAACTTGGAGAGACCACCCCTTTAACCTCCTGGTTCGCACAGGTTGCCAATTTGGCAGAGGATGGAAGGGAAGAGGGAGAACCAATGAGAGAGTAGCTGTTAGACATTTGGACGGGCACATGTCACTCTAATTCCCCGGCAGGAAAAAGAATTAACCAGAGTCTCAGCCAACAACAGGGAACCAGTATAGGTTCTGAACCAAAATTTTGGACTTGCGTACAGCTCACAAAAAACGAGTTGAAAAATGGAGCTCAGGGGCACAGCATTTCACAAACTGGCAGAGTAATAAAGGACAACTGTCGTCCAAAAATCTGTTGAGGGAAGGCAACGAGGCGGACTTGAATGCGAGGCAGAATAGCAGGAAACAGATTTCAAGACGTACGTTGGAATCGCCTTTAAAGCACAGGAAGAGGGGCACAAAATTGACAATTATGTACTTGGCCAAAAAGGGCGTATGTGTTTTCTCCTGAATATATTCAGGAGAAAACGCATACGCCCTTTTAGGCCAAGCAAGCAAGCGGGCAATGCAAATCTGCACTACAAAGAAGTATCACTTCGCACCGGTCAAAAGGGACATCCACAAAATGTGTAAATACCAGAAAGTCAAGACAGGCCCTGGAGAACAGGGAGCCTTGTTATGCTGATGGGCGGGATGTAAATTGCCAACTGCCTCACTGGGGGAGTGCATTGCGTTCCCTAAAAGAAGGAAACAACAGAGCTACAGAGCCAAGGGCACTTCCAGTCTAGGGAATATACCTTGAGAAAACTGAAAATCAATAAGACAGAGCCACCCCCAAATTTAGGGCTGCACTGCTTACAAGAACCTCAACTGGGGTACACCTTATATATCCCAGGAAATATAAAATTGGTTGAAAAAACTGTGGTATTTATGTACGATGGAATATCACTCAGCCATGAAATCAATGTCATAAGACTAGGAGCAGCAAAGTGAGTGGATTCAGGTACGATGATTCTAAGTGAAATAAGTCACACAGAAAAAGAAACTTATCATAAGATATCACTTATGAAGATCCTATAAACATGGCTACACATGAACTGAGTTAGGAAAGAGAACAGAGTCTCACATTTAGAAAACACTCTTATGCCTGCTTAAAGGGAAAGGAGAGGTGGGGTGATGCATAAAACCAGAGTTTGATATAAGCACAGGTACCATTTCTAAAACCAACTGTGGAATAGACAAGACCTACACGTTCCTCAGTGAAAGGGACTCAAAACCCCATATTCCCCGCAGAGGAATAGATCTGACTAGTAAGAATCTTAAAACCTATGTATTGATACGTCTCTGTAAGGGAATCAAGTGTGTCTAGACTGGCATAAATATGGCAGCGAGAATCACCTCAAACCCACTATAATAAGGAATTTCAAAAACAAAACCAAAAAACAGGGAAATTCTTTATATTTCCTTCAGGGTCTCTGATGAAACCTGGAATGACCCTATCTACAATGACAGCTGGATGTGGCATAAGGCTGGACACTTGGGACTGAGAGGATTGGTGAGATTGGGTGAGCAAATGCAGACCCTTTAAAGCAAAAATGCATGGCCCCCATTCCATGGGTCCCAACTCTCCATGTTGAAGGGAATATTACTACAGCTATAACATGTACGGGAAACCTAGAGAATGGACACACTGTGAATACAAAAGGTTTCTATAACTCAACGAGTAGTCCCTCTCCTGGTGCTCCGGTTTGACTTTCCACCTGCTTTACTATCAATCTCCCAACTTGGAGAGACAACCCCTTTAACCTCCTGGTTCGCACAGGTTGCCAATTTGGCAGAGGATGGAAGGGAGAGGGAGAACCAATGAGAGAGTAGCTGTTAGACATTTGGACGGGCACAAGTCACTCTAATTCCCCGGCAGGAAGAAGAATTAACCAGAGTCTCAGCCAACCACCGGGAACCAGTCTAGGTCCTGAACCAAAATTTTGGACTTGCGTACAGCTCACAAAAAACGAGTTGAAAAATGGAGCTCAGGGGCACAGCAATTCACAAACTGGCAGAATAATAAAGGACAACTGTCGTCCAAAAATGTGTTGAGGGAAGGCAACGAGGCGGACTTGAAAGCGAGGCAGAATAGCAGGAAACAGATTTCAAGAGGTACGTTGGAATCACCTTTAAAGCACAGGAAGAGTGGCACAACTTCGACAATGACGCACTTGGCCAAAAAGGGCGTATGCGTTTTCTCCTGAATATATTCAGGAGAAAACGCATACGCCCTTTTTGGCCAAGCAAGCAAGCGGGCAATGCAAATCTGCACTACAAAGTAGTATCACTTCCCACCGGTCAAAAGCGATATCCACAAAATGTGTAAAAACCAGAAAGGCAAGACAGGCCCTGGAGAAAAGGGAGCCTTGTTATGCTGATGGGCGGGATGTAAATTGCCAACTGCCTCACTGGAGGAGTGCATTGCATTCCCTAAAACAAGTAAACAACAGAGCTACGTAGCCAAGGGCACTTCCAGTCTAGGGAATATACCTTGGGAAAACTGAAAATCAATAAGACAGAGCCACCCCCAAATTTAGGGCTGCACTGCTTACAAGAACCTCAACTTGGGTATACCTTAAATATCCCAGGAAATATAAAATTGGTTCAAAAAACTGTGGTATTTTTGTCCGATGGAATATCCCTCAGCCATGAAATCAATGTCATAAGACCAGGAGCAGCAAAGTGAGTGGATTCAGGTACGATGATTCTAAGTGAAATAAGTCACACAGAAAAAGAAACTTATCATAAGATATCACTTATGAAGATCCTGTAAACATGGTTACACATGAACTGAGTTAGGAAAGAGAACAGTCTCACATTTAGAAAACACTCTTATGCCTGCTTAAGGGGAAAGGATAGGTGGGGTGATGCATAAAACCAGAGTTTGATATAAGCACAGGTACCATTTCTAAAACCAACTGTGGAATAGACAAGACCTACACCTTCCTCAGTGAAAGGGACTCAAAACCCCATATTTCCCGCAGACGAATAACTCTGACTAGTAAGAATTTAAAACCCTTGTATTGATATGTCTCTGTAAGGGAATCAAGTGTGTCTAGACTGGCATAAACATGGCAGCGAGTATCAGCTCAAACCCACTATAAAAAGGAATTTCAAAAACAAAACCAAAAAACAGGGAAATTCTTTACATTTCCTTCAGGGTCTCTGATGAAAACTGGAATGACCCTATCTACAATGACAGCTGGATGTGGCATAAGGCTGGACACTTGGGACTGAGAGGATTGGTGAGATTGGGTGAGCAAATGCAGACCCTTTAAAGCAAAAATGCATGGCCCCGATTCCATGGGTCCCAACTCTCCATGTTGAAGGGAATATTACTACAGCTATAACATGTACGGGAAACCTAGAGAATGGACACACTGTGAATACAAATGGTTTCTAAAACTCAACGCGTAGTCCCTCTCCTGGTGCTCCGGTTTGACTTTCCAACTGCTTTATTATCAATCTCCCAACTTGGAGAGACCACCCCTTTAACCTCCTGGTTCGCACAGGTTGCCAATTTGGCAGAGGATGGAAGGGAAGAGGGAGAACCAATGAGAGAGTAGCTGTTAGACATTTGGACGGGCACATGTCACTCTAATTCCCCGGCAGGAAAAAGAATTAACCAGAGTCTCAGCCAACCACCGGGAACCAGTATAGGTCCTGAACCAAAATTTTGGACTTGCGTACAGCTCAGAAAAAACGAGTTGAAAAATGGAGCTCAGGGGCACAGCATTTCACAAACTGGCAGAGTAATAAAGGACAACTGTCGTCCAAAAATCTGTTGAGGGAAGGCAACGAGGCGGACTTGAAAGCGAGGCAGAATAGCAGGAAACAGATTTCAACAGGTACGTTGGAATCGCCTTTAAAGCACAGGAAGAGGGGCGCAACTTCGACAATGACGTACTTGGCCAAAAAGGGCATATGCGTTTTCTCCTGAATATATTCAGGAGAAAACGCATACGCCCTTTTTGGCCAAGCAAGCAAGCGGACAATGCAATCTGCACTACAAAGAAGTATCACTTCCCAACGGTCCAAAGGGACATCCACAAAATGTGTAAAAACCAGAAAGGCAAGACAGGCCCTGGAGAACAGGGAGCCTTGTTATGCTGATGGGCGGCATGTAAATTGCCAACTGCCTCACTGGACGAGAGCATTGCGTTCCCTAAAAGAAGTAAACAACAGAGCTACAGAGCCAAGGGCACTTCCAGTCTAGGGAATATACCTTGGGAAAACTGAAAATCAATAAGACAGAGCCACCCCCAAATTTAGGGCTGCACTGCTTACAAGAACCTCAACTTGGGTACACCTTAAATATCCCAGGAAATATAAAATTGGTTCAAAAAACTGTGGTATTTATGTACGATGTAATATCCCTCAGCCATGAAATCAATGTCATAAGACCAGGAGCAGCAAAGTGAGTGGATTCAGGTACGATGATTCTAAGTGAAATAAGTTCCACAGAAAAAGAAACTTATCATAAGATATCACTTATGAAGATCCTGTAAACATGGTTACACATGAACTGAGTTAGGAAAGAGAACAGTCTCACATTTAGAAAACACTCTTATGCCTGCTTAAGGGGAAAGGAGAGGTGGGGTGATGCATAAAACCAGAGTTTGATATAAGCACATGTACCATTTCTAAAACCAACTGTGGAATAGACAAGAACTACACCTTCCTCAGTGAAAGGGACTCAAAACCCCATATTTCCCGCAGAGGAATAGATCTGACTAGTAAGAATCTTAAATCCTATGTATTGATACGTCTCTGTAAGGGAATCAAGTGTGTCTAGACTGGCATAAACATGGCAGCAAGAATCACCTCAAACCCACTATAAAAAGGAATTTCAAAAACAAAAGCAAAAAACAGGGAAATTCTTTACATTTCCTTCAGGGTCTCTGATGAAACCTGGAATGACCCTATCTACAATGACAGCTGGATGTGGCATAAGGCTGGACACTTGGGACTGAGAGGATTGGTGAGATTGGGTGAGCAAATGCAGACCCTTTAAAGCAAAAATGCATGGCCCCCATTCCATGGGTCCCAACTCTCCATGTTGAAGGGAATATTACTACAGCTATAACATGTACGGGAAACCTAGAGAATGGACACACTGTGAATCCAAAAGGTTTCTGTAACTCAACGAGTAGTCCCTCTCCTGGTGCTCCGGTTTGACTTTCCAACTGCTTTACTATCAATCTCCCAACTTGGAGAGACAACCCCTTTAACCTCCTGGTTCGCACAGGTTGCCAATTTGGCAGAGGATGGAAGGGAGAGGGAGAACCAATGAGAGAGTAGCTGTTAGACATTTGGACGGGCACAATTAACTCTAATTCCCCGGCAGGAAGAAGAATTAACCAGAGTCTCAGCCAACCACCGGGAACCAGTATAGGTCCTGAACCAAAATTTTGGACTTGCGTACAGCTCACAAAAACGAGTTGAAAAATGGAGCTCAGGGGCACAGCAATTCACAAACTGGCAGAATAATAAAGGACAACTGTCGTCCAAAAATTTGTTGAGGGAAGGCAACGAGGCCGACATGAAAGCGAGGCAGAATAGCAGGAAACAGATTTCAAGAGGTACGTTGGAATCGCCTTTAAAGCACAGGAAGAGGGGCACAACTTCGACAATGACGCACTTGGCCAAAATGGTCATATGCATTTTCTCCTGAATATATTCAGGAGAAAACGCATACGCCCTTTTTGGCCAAGCAAGCAAGCGGACAATGCAAATCTGCACTACAATGAAGTATCACTTCCCACCGGTCCAAAGGGACATCCACAAAATGTGTAAAAACCAGAAAGGCAAGACAGGCCCTGGAGAACAGGGAGCCTTGTTATGCTGATGGGCGGGATGTAAATTGCCAACTGCCTCACTGGAGTAGAGCATTGCGTTCCCTAAAACAAGTAAACAACAGAGCTACAGAGCCAAGGGCACTTCCAGTCTAGGGAATATACCTTGGGAAAACTGAAAATCAATAAGACAGAGCCACCCCCAAATTTAGGGCTGCACTGCTTACAAGAACCTCAACTTGGGTACACCTTAAATATCCCAGGAAATATAAAATTGGTTCAAAAAACTGTGGTATTTATGTACGATGGAATATCCCTGAGCCATGAAATCAATGTCATAAGATCAGGAGCAGCAAAGTGAGTGGATTCAGGTACGATGATTCTAAGTGAAATAAGTCACACAGAAAAAGAAACTTATCATAAGATATCACTTATGAAGATCCTGTAAACATGGTTACACATGAACTGAGTTAGGAAAGAGAACAGTCTCACATTTAGAAAACACTCTTATGCCTGCTTAAGGGGAAAGGAGAGGTGGGGTGATGCATAAAACCAGAGTTTGATATAAGCACATGTACCATTTCTAAAACCAACTGTGGAATAGACAAGACCTACACCTTCCTCAGTGAAAGGGACTCAAAACCCCATATTTCCCGCAGAGGAATAGATCTGACTAGTAATAATCTTAAAACCTATGTATTGATATGTCTCTGTAAGGGAATCAAGTGTGTCTAGACTGGCATAAACATGGCAGCGAGAATCAGCTCAAACCCACTATAAAAAGGAATTTCAAAACAAAACCAAAAAACAGGGAAATTCTTTACATTTCCTTCAGGGTCTCTGATGAAACCTGGAATGACCCTATCTACAATGACAGCTGGATGTGGCATAAGGCTGGACACTTGGGACTGAGAGGATTGGTGAGATTGGGTGAGCAAATGCAGACCCTTTAAAGCAAAAATGCATGGCCCCCATTCCATGGGTCCCAACTCTCCATGTTGAAGGGAATATTACTACAGCTATAACATGTACGGGAAACCTAGAGAATGGACACACAGTGAATACAAAATGTTTCTAAAACTCAACGAGTAGTCCCTCTCCTGGTGCTCCGGTTTGACTTTCCAACTGCTTTACTATCCATCTCCCAACTTGGAGAGACAACCCCTTTAACCGAATGGTTCGCACAGGTTGCCAATTTGCAGAGGATGGAAGGGAAGAGGGAGAACCAATGAGAGAGTAGCTGTTAGACATGTGGACGGGCACATGTCACTCTAATTCCCCGGCAGGAAGAAGAATTAACCAGAGTCTCAGCCAACCACCGGGAACCAGTATAGGTCCTGAACCAAAATTTTGGACTTGCGTACAACTCACAGAAAACGAGTTGAAAAATGGAGCTCAGGGTCATAGCAATTCACAAACTGGCAGAGTAATAAAGGACAACTGTCGTCCAAAAATTTGTTGAGGGAAGGCAACGAGGCGGACTTGAAAGCTAGGCAGAATAGCAGGAAACAGATTTCAAGAGGTACGTTGGAATCGCCTTTAAAGCACAGGAAGAGGGGCACAACTTCGACAATGACGCACTTGGCCAAAATGGTCATATGCATTTTCTCCTGAATATATTCAGGAGAAAACGCATACGCCCTTTTTGGCCAAGCAAGCAAGCGGGCAATGCAAATCTGAACTACAGAGAAGTATCACTTCCCACCGGTCAAAAGGGACATCCACAAAATGTGTAAAAACCAGAAAGGCAAGACAGGCCCTGGAGAACATGGAGCCTTGTTATGCTGATGGGCGGGATGTAAATTGCCAACTGCCTCACTGGAGGAGTGCATTGCGTTCCCTAAAAGAAGTAATCAACAGAGAAACAGAGCCAAGGGCACTTCCAGTCTAGGGAATATACCTTGAGAAAACTGAAAATCAATAAGACAGAGCCACCCCCAAATTTAGGGCTGCACTGCTTACAAGAACCTCAACTTGGGTACACCTTAAATATCCCAGGAAATATAAAAATGGTTCAAAAAAGTGTGGTATTTATGTACGATGGAATATCCCTCAGCCATGAAATCAATGTCATAAGACCAGCAGCAGCAAAGTGAGTGGATTCAGGTACGATGATTCTAAGTGAAATAAGTCACACAGAAAAAGAAACTTATCATAAGATATCACTTATGAAGATCCTGTAAACATGGCTACACATGAACTGAGTTAGGAAAGAGAACAGAGTCTCACATTTAGAAAACACCCTTATGCCTGCTTAAGGGGAAAGGAGAGGTGGGGAGATGCATAAAACCAGAGTTTGATATAAGCACAGGTACCATTTCTAAAACAAAATGTGGAATAGACAAGACCTACACCTTCCTCAGTGAAAGGGACTCAAAACCCCATATTTACCGCAGAGGAATAGATCTGACTAGTAAGAATCTTAAAACCTATGTATTGATATGTCTCTGTAAGGGAATCAAGTGTGTCTAGACTGGCATAAACATGGCAGCGAGAATCAGCTCAATCCCACTATAAAAAGGAATTTCAAAAACAAAACGAAAAATAGGGAAATTCTTTACATTTCCTTCAGGGTCTCTGATGAAACCTGGAATGACCCTATCTAAAATGAGAGCTGGATGTGGCATAAGGCTGGACACTTGGGACTGAGAGGATTGGTGAGATTGGGTGAGCAAATGCAGACCCTTTAAAGCAAAAATGCATGGCCCCCATTCCTTGGGTCCCAACTCTCCATGTTGAAGTGAATATTACTACAGCTATAACATGTACGGGAAACCTAGAGAATGGACACACTGTGAATACAAAAGGTTTCTAAAACTCAACGAGTAGTCCCTCTCCTCGTGCTCCGGTTTGACTTTCCAACAGCTTTACTATCAATCTCCCAACTTGGAGAGACAACCCCTTTAACCTCCTGGTTCGCACAGGTTGCCAATTTGGCAGAGGATGGAAGGGAAGAGGGAGAACCAATGAGAGAGTAGCTGTTAGACATTTGGACGGGCACATGCCACTCTAATACCCCGGCAGGAAGAAGAATTAACCAGAGTCTCAGCCAACAACCGGGAACCAGTATAGGTCCTGAACCAAAATTTTGGACTTGCATACAGCTCACAAAAAACGAATTGAAAAATGGAGCTCAGGAGCACAGCAATTCACAAACTGGCAGAGTGATAAAGGACAACTATCGTCCAAAAATCTGTTGAGGGAAGGCAACGAGGCAGACTTGAAAGCGAGGCAGAATAGCAGGAAACAGATTTCAAGAGGTACGTTGGAATCGCCTTTAAAGCACAGGAAGAGGGGCACAACTTGACAATGACGCACTCGGCCAAAAAGGGCGAAAGCGTTTTCTCCTGAATATATTCAGGAGAAAACGCATACGCCCTTTTTGGCCAAGCAAGCAAGCGGGCAATGCAAATTGCACTACAAAGAAGTATCACTTCCCACCGGTCCAAAGGGACATCCACAAAATGTGTAAAAACCAGAAAGGCAAGACAGGCACTGGAGAACAGGGAGCATTGTTAGGCTGATGGGCGGGATGTAAATTGCCAACTGCCTCACTGGAGGAGTGCATTGCGTTCCCTAAAACAAGTAAACAACAGAGCTACGTAGCCAAGGGCACTTCCAGTCTACGGAATATACCTTGGGAAAACTGAAAATCAATAAGACAGAGCCACCCCCAAATTTAGGGCTGCACTGCGTACAAGAACCTCAACTTGGGTACACCTTAAACATCCCAGGAAATATAAAATTGGTTGAAAAACTGTGGAATTTATGTACGATGGAATATCCCTCAGCCATGAAATCAATGTCATAAGACCAGGAGCTGCAAAGTGAGTGGATTCAGGTACGATGATTCTAAGTGAAATAAGTCACACAGAAAAAAAAACTTATCATAAGATATCACTTATGAAGATCCTGTAAACATAGTTACACATGAACTGAGTTAGGAATGTGAACAGTGTCTCACATTTAGAAAACACTCTTATGCCTGCTTAAGGGGAAAGGAGAGGTGGGGTGATGCATAAAACCAGAGTTTGATATAAGCACATGTACCATTTCTAAAACCAACTGTGGAATAGACAAGACCTACACCTTCCTCAGTGAAAGGGACTCAAAACCCCATATTTCCCGCAGAGGAATAGATCTGACTAGTAGGAATCTTAAAACCTATGAATTGATATGTCTCTGTAAGGGAATCAAGTGTGTCTAGACTGGCATAAACATGGCAGCGAGAATCAGCTCAAACCCAGTATAAAAAGGAATTTCAAAACAAAACCAAAAAACAGCGAAATTCTTTACATTTCCTTCAGGGTCTCTGATGAAACCTGGAATGACCCTATCTACAATGACAGCTGGATGTGGCATAAGGCTGGACACTTGGGACTGAGAGGATTGGTGAGATTGGGTGAGCAAATGCAGACCCTTTAAAGCAAAAATGCATGGCCCCCATTCCATGGGTCCCAACTCTCCATGTTGAAGGGAATATTACTACAGCTATAACATGTATGGGAAACCTAGAGAATGGACACACTGTGAATCCAAAAGGTTTCTGTAACTCAACGAGTAGTCCCTCTCCTGGTGCTCCGGTTTGACTTTCCAACTGCTTTACTATCAATCTCCCAACTTGGAGAGACAACCCCTTTAACCTCCTGGTTCGCACAGGTTGCCAATTTGGCAGAGGATGGAAGGGAGAGGGAGAACCAATGAGAGAGTAGCTGTTAGACATTTGGACGGGCACATGCCACTCTAATACCCCGGCAGGAAGAAGAATTAACCAGAGTCTCAGCCAACCACCGGGAACCAGTATAGGTCCTGAACCAAAATTTTGGACTTGCGTACAGCTCACCAAAACGAGTTGAAAAATGGAGCTCAGGGGCACAGCAATTCACAAACTGGCAGAATAATAAAGGACAACTGTCGTCCAAAAATTTGTTGAGGGAAGGCAACGAGGCCGACATGAAAGCGAGGCAGAAGAGCAGGAAACAGATTTAAAGAGGTACGTTTGAATCGCCTTTAAAGCACAGGAAGAGGGGCACAACTTCGACAATGACGCACTTGGCCAAAATGGTCATATGCATTTTCTCCTGAATATATTCAGGAGAAAACGCATACGCCCTTTTTGGCCAAGCAAGCAAGCGGACAATGCAAATCTGCACTACAAAGAAGTATCACTTCCCACCGGTCCAAAGGGACATCCACAAAATGTGTAAAAACCAGAAAGGCAAGACAGGCCCTGGAGAACAGGGAGCCTTGTTATGCTGATGGGCGGGATGTAAATTGCCAACAGCCTCACTGGAGTAGAGCATTGCGTTCCCTAAAACAAGTAAACAACAGAGCTACAGAGCCAAGGGCACTTCCAGTCTAGGGAATATACCTTGGGAAAACTGAAAATCAATAAGACAGAGCCACCCCCAAATTTAGGGCTGCACTGCTTACAAGAACCTCAACTTGGGTACACCTTAAATATCCCAGGAAATATAAAATTGGTTCAAAAAACTGTGGTATTTATGTACGATGGAATATCCCTGAGCCATGAAATCAATGTCATAAGATCAGGAGCAGCAAAGTGAGTGGATTCAGGTACGATGATTCTAAGTGAAATAAGTCACACAGAAAAAGAAACTTATCATAAGATATCACTTATGAAGATCCTGTAAACATGGTTACACATGAACTGAGTTAGGAAAGAGAACAGTCTCACATTTAGAAAACACTCTTATGCCTGCTTAAGGGGAAAGGAGAGGTGGGGTGATGCATAAAACCAGAGTTTGATATAAGCACATGTACCATTTCTAAAACCAACTGTGGAATAGACAAGACCTACACCTTCCTCAGTGAAAGGGACTCAAAACCCCATATTTCCCGCAGAGGAATAGATCTGACTAGTAATAATCTTAAAACCTATGTATTGATATGTCTCTGTAAGGGAATCAAGTGTGTCTAGACTGGCATAAACATGGCAGCGAGAATCAGCTCAAACCCACTATAAAAAGGAATTTCAAAACAAAACCAAAAAACAGGGAAATTCTTTACATTTCCTTCAGGGTCTCTGATGAAACCTGGAATGACCCTATCTAAAATGACAGCTGGATGTGGCATAAGGCTGGACACTTGGGACTGAGAGGATTGGTGAGATTGGGTGAGCAAATGCAGACCCTTTAAAGCAAAAATGCATGGCCCCCATTCCATGGGTCCCAACTCTCCATGTTGAAGTGAATATTACTACAGCTATAACATGTACGGGAAACCTAGAGAATGGACACACTGTGAATACAAAAGGTTTCTAAAACTCAACGAGTAGTCCCTCTCCTCGTGCTCCGGTTTGACTTTCCAACAGCTTTACTATAAATCTCCCAACTTGGAGAGACAACCCCTTTAACCTCCTGGTTCGCACAGGTTGCCAATTTGGCAGAGGATGGAAGGGAAGAGGGAGAACCAATGAGAGAGTAGCTGTTAGACATTTGGACGGGCACATGCCACTCTAATACCCCGGCAGGAAGAAGAATTAACCAGAGTCTCAGCCAACAACCGGGAACCAGTATAGGTCCTGAACCAAAATTTTGGACTTGCATACAGCTCACAAAAAACGAATTGAAAAATGGAGCTCAGGAGCACAGCAATTCACAAACTGGCAGAGTGATAAAGGACAACTATCGTCCAAAAATCTGTTGAGGGAAGGCAACGAGGCAGACTTGAAAGCGAGGCAGAATAGCAGGAAACAGATTTCAAGAGGTACGTTGGAATCGCCTTTAAAGCACAGGAAGAGGGGCACAACTTGACATTGACGCACTCGGCCAAAAAGGGCGAAAGCGTTTTCTCCTGAATATATTCAGGAGAAAACGCATACGCCCTTTTTGGCCAAGCAAGCAAGCGGGCAATGCAAATTGCACTACAAAGAAGTATCACTTCCCACCGGTCCAAAGGGACATCCACAAAATGTGTAAAAACCAGAAAGGCAAGACAGGCACTGGAGAACAGGGAGCCTTGTTAGGCTGATGGGCGGGATGTAAATTGCCAACTGCCTCACTGGAGGAGTGCATTGCGTTCCCTAAAACAAGTAAACAACAGAGCTACGTAGCCAAGGGCACTTCCAGTCTAAGGAATATACCTTGGGAAAACTGGAAATCAATAAGAGAGAACAACCCCCAAATTTTGATCTGCACTGCTTACAAGAACCTCAACTTGGGTACACCTTAAATATCCCAGGAAATATAAAAATGGTTCAAAAATCTGTGGTATTTATGTACGATGGAATATCCCTCAGCCATGAAATCAATGCCATAAGACCAGGAGCAGCAAAGTGAGTGGATTCAGGTACGATGATTCTAAGTGAAATAAGTCACACAGAAAAAGAAACTTATCATAAGATATCACTTATGAAGATCCTGTAAACATGGCTACACATGAACTGAGTTAGGAAAGAGAACAGAGTCTCACATTTAGTAAACACTCTTATGCCTGCTTAAGGGGAAAGGAGAGGTGGGGAGATGCATAAAACCAGAGTTTGATATAAGCACAGGTACCATTTCTAAAACCAAATGTGGAATAGACAAGACCTACACCTTCCTCAGTGAAAGGGACTCAAAACCCCATATTTACCGCAGAGGAATAGATCTGACTAGTAAGAATCTTAAAACCTATGTATTGATATTTCTCTGTAAGGGAATCAAGTGTGTCTAGACTGGCATAAACATGGCAGCGAGAATCAGCTCAATCCCACTATAAAAAGGAATTTCAAAAACAAAACGAAAAATAGGGAAATTCTTTACATTTCCTTCAGGGTCTCTGATGAAACCTGGAATGACCCTATCTACAATGACAGCTGGATGTGGCATAAGGCTGGACACTTCGGACTGAGAGGATTGGTGAGATTGGGTGAGCAAATGCAGACCCTTTAAAGCAAAAATGCATGGCCCCCATTCCATGGGTCCCAACTCTCCATGTTGAGGGGAATATTACTACAGCTATAACATGTACGGGAAACCTAGAGAATGGACACACTGTGAATACAAAAGGTTTCTAAAACTCAACGAGTAGTCCCTCTCCTGGTGCTCCGGTTTGACTTTCCAACTGCTTTACTATCAATCTCCCAACTTGGAGAGACAACCCCTTTAACCTCCTCTTTCGCACAGGTTGCCAATTTGGCAGAGGATGGAAGGGAAGAGGGAGAACCAATGAGAGAGTAGCTGTTAGACATTAGGACGGGCACATGCCACTCTAATACACCGGCAGGAAGAAGAATTAACCAGAGTCTCAGCCAACAACCGGGAACCAGTATAGGTCCTGAACCAAAATTTTGGACTTGCGTACAGCTCACAAAAAACGAATTGAAAAATGGAGCTCAGGAGCACAGCAATTCACAAACTGGCAGAGTGATAAAGGACAACTATCGTCCAAAAATCTGTTGAGGGAAGGCAACGAGGCGGACTTGAAAGCGAGGCAGAATAGCAGGAAACAGATTTCAACAGGTACGTTGGAATCGCCTTTAAAGCACAGAAGAGGGGCACAACTTCGACAATGACGCACTTGGCCAAAAAGGGCGTATGCGTTTTCTCCTGAATA